>NW_020201801.1:26494-48306 GCF_001531365.2 Cynara cardunculus var. scolymus
CCTGACTTTGTCGGCTTCTGGACAACGTATGGTATTGAATACTGATTCAATTTCTTTTATCCAACACATAGCTTTAACTGGATCTCGCTCACCCGAAAAAGCTRGTGGTTTGCATGTTAGAAACATTTTAATATCCCCTCCTCTTGTACTTGGTGTCGGTATGGAAGAATTTATCTCTACTCGTCC
Organism: Cynara cardunculus var. scolymus; assembly: GCF_001531365.2. Classification (NCBI taxonomy): domain Eukaryota; kingdom Viridiplantae; phylum Streptophyta; class Magnoliopsida; order Asterales; family Asteraceae; genus Cynara; species Cynara cardunculus. Next base: position 26,681 of record NW_020201801.1, read on the forward strand.
TGTTTCCACTCTTGTAGGCATTCTCAATATTGATGTTAGGGTTTCTCTTAACTTCCCCATTTATTCAGCCAACATATTTCTAGTTACAAATTCTGGCTGTGGTGTTGGTTCTGGATTGTTAACCCAGAGTTGGATTCTACTTGATTACCATTGCCTTCTGATTGATAATTTCTTACCCTTGTTTGATTGTTCCCTCTTCCCCTGCCTCTTCCTCGTGAGGTACTAATAGGGGCTTCGATGGGAGAATTTTATGTTTCACTAACATAAGATCAGGATGGGCTAGTCTTTGTGATCTTCTGGACCGACTTGCCATCTGTAGATATCAAAGTTAAAACACACATTTTTCACATTCCCAAATATAATAAAGTGTCCAAGTTCAGTTATGTACCTGTAGATTTAAAATTACATTGGCTAGATGTAATCCGAAAATACCTTACACACTGACCTCTTAACTTATCATATTTATTTCAAAGGTTCTAACTATGTCTGGGACCCTAATATGCAATAGGATAGTTTAAGTCTAGGCATCATCATGCAATTGATCACCTAAATCCCTTAAACATAGGCTCTGATACCAATCTGAAACACCCCAAATCCACACATTGCATATAACACATATTTCATATATAGAATACATGTTTTCCCCACATAGGTCCTTGATACAAGAGTCTATAATATAAAATACATAGCCCAAATATTCCAAAAGTACATGCTCTTGTATCCTAGCATCTACGCTTCCAAAAGAGCTAAGCACATAGGGAAGTAATTCACATAATACTCTTTCCCTTATCATTACCTGCACACATAATTTTGAAAACACAAAAATGAGGGTTAGACATGAATGTCTAGTGAGGTTCCCTTCTATGTAATGCAGGGTGAAGATAACCAAAACGTTTATTTCAAATCAATCAATGTATGAAGCAAAACTAACAACATACTACTTTGGTCCATCGGACCTCTAGTTTCAAACAACACTTAGAAAATATTTCGACAACTAGGACCAGAGCCCCTCTGGTCTCTCTTCCAGAACTTCTGGTCTTCATGACTAGAGCCTCTGGTTTCACTAACGAAAACTTAGAATATGATTTGACATTTAGGACCAAAGCCCCTCTGGTCTCTCTTCTAGAGCTTCTGGTCTTCATGACCAGAGCCGCTGGTTTCATACCACATTTAGAATATAATTCGACATTTAGGACCAGTGCCCCTCTGGTTTCTCTTCCAGAGCTTCTGGTCTTCACGACCAGAGCCTCTGGTTGAACCAACCAGACTTAGAAAATATTTCAAAACCTTTTCAAGACCTAAGACTAGAGCCTCTCTGGTCTCTCTTCCAGAGCTTCTGGTCTTCACGACCAGAGCCTCTGGTTTCAAACCATACTTAGAATATATTTCAACACAGGACCAGAGCCCCTCTGGTCTCTCTTCTAGAGCTTCTATTCTTCATGACTAGAGCCTCTAGTTGTACTAACCAAAACTTCACTCATAAAAGTGATCTTTAGATAAATTCTCAATCAATAAGATAGCCTTTTTCATAAAACAAACAATTATAAAAAGTTCATGTTCGACCAGAGCCTCTGGTTGAACTAACCAGAGCTTCTGGTTCAAAAGACATGACCAACCAGAGCCCCTCTGGTTCAACGCTTAACCGGAGCTTCTCTGGTCTGTTTTTCATAAAAGATTCTAAGTATAAAACTCCTTTTCTTAAAACTTCAAAAACATGATTTTGACATAGAAGCTCTTATCAATAAATACAAAACCTTTAATCCACTTAATATGTATAGTAAAAACTTGCTCATCCTCCAAATCAATAACCAAAATCCTCTGGCCCAATAATGAGAACCAACCAGAGCTCCTCTGGTTCCTCATGAAAATATTCATTTTCAAACAATAAATAAAAGCACTAAGCTTGCTTCTCAAAAATATAAAACTTATTTTCCAAACTCATAAATTCATAAAAGATTTTGCAAAATGAATTAGTATCCAGTATCCTCTGATTCTATTATGAGGGTCAATCAGAGCCCCCTGGTCCTTGCAAGGTATAACCAGAGCTCCTCTATTTTCTCATAATCAATGCTTTTACTCAAAGCATCAACAGTCACAAATTATATTATCTCCAATACCATCACATCATTACCATCATTTCTACTAAAGACAACATCGCTAAATCCTCAAATCACCAATAAGTGAGAACTCCAATTCGTTGTAACTCTAATAGTTATCTTTGTAAGAGCTAGGCGATGCCGAGAACGTCCCACCTTATATCTTCCATATTATCTCCTTTGCATGATGTTCCACCCTTATATCCTCCTGCTCATTAATATGAAGTAGTTCATCCAAAGACAGACCTCAGTCACCTGTCATAGTGAACCTATTCATAATCCTCAAACCAATATCATGGTTCCAACATAGGTTTATACTCAAAACCTTTTATTCTCAAGAACAATCTGTTCTCCCAAAACAGTTTAAAACCCTTGTTTTTCTGTAAACTCTTTCAAACTGTTTCAAAAACCCGGATACTGTTTAATTCTCTCCAAAACAGTTCCAACAATAGATTCAAACAGCAACTTCTCAAGGCTGTTGAAGAACACAAATCTGTTTCAAATTTATCAAAACTAGATTCCAAAATAACAACATCATAAAACTGTTAAAAACAGTTTATCATCTTAACTTCAAAACCAATATCAAACTCAACAGTTGATAATCAACGGTAGTTTAAAACTCACTTGGATCCTTAAAAACAGAATCATAAACCAAACTGTTTAAAACTCACCTTATCAAACAGCTTTCTTGATGAAAATCACACAGCAAAAGCTTTATTCTTAACACAGAATCTTCAAGAACACCTTAACTCACACACAGGTTCTTTTCTAAGAGAGTGACAATGATAAGGATAACCTTATCAAACTCTTCTTTAAATATCCTTACCTAGGCGGTGGAGGATTTTAATAATAAAACTTCGAAGGCGGTGAAAGCTTTTGTCCAATAGAAATAACTTTGGGCGGTGGGTTTTTACATTATAAAATTCATAATTTCTTAACCATGAAGATATAATGAATTCAAATAATAGAACAATGTTTCCAACCAAGTAATTCATCACAAATATGCACCACCTCATGTATGCTTCACACCACATGCATACATGTATAAATCATTTATGGCATGTTATGCATACATAGTATCATGTATTTCAACTTAGACATGCATATTTCACGTAATCCACATAATAAGCATGTATAAATTACCTCAATCTAGGTTATGTGAAACCCGGTTATAACAAGAAATTACACAAGTAAAATCTCAAAGGAATACCTTAACAGAAATGATACTCGTTTTGAATCAACTCAAAATCCAAAAACATTTTCATTAGTCCCCCAAGAAAATAGATTCCATTATTCTCTTTATCAGCTCAAAATCTAAACAAATAAAAACTTATTCATTTGTACTCAGAGTATGGAAACATTTCAGCACAAAATTGAAGAACAAATCATGAACTAGGTGTTCAGAAGCTATATTCAGGCAAATTACACACTCCCCTGCATTAGTGTACCATATAAATGATATTTCTCATCAGAACAACATATGACAAAACCTACAAATAAATTAAGTATATTTTGGTACCCAGAAAAACATGGATCCTACTTTGTTAGTATTGGCTTGAGGGATGTTATAATTGCCATACCATCTGTTCCTATCAGATAAATTCTTTTTGGCTCTTAAATAGGTAAATCAGATAAACAATAATAACCATACCAGTCATTTTCATACCTGTTATTCTCATACCAGTTTCTCCCATACCATATGTTAATTTTCTTCTTGTTGACGAAATCATTTGTTCCACAAGTTGAGCATCAAATTCTTCTTTTGCTAAGACTAAACAATTGATTAGTAGACTTCACAGTGCAAGTGTGATAACTGGGATTTAAGGCAGCAGCAGTTGAGGTAATCTTTATGTGATTATTATGTGAATATGTGATCATGCGCATATTAATTTATGAGATTGATTATATGCATAGGTAAAATGCATGGATGATATACGTATACGTATGAGTTACTGTGCATACATGAAAATTATTACAATATGTGTATGTGTGCATATCCTTGAATAGGAAGAAGTAAGAGGATGAAAGGTATTATAATATTAAACCTCCAACGCCTCTTGTGAATTTTTTTAATATTAAACATACACCGCCTTTGATAAAATATATATTAGTGGGATACGATTTACCTTATCCTACTTATCTTCTTGAAAAAGAAAAGAAGTAGGGGCGGTGAGAGTGTTATGTGTGCTCTTAAGAGAATTTCTGCGAAAATTGCCTGAAGAAAACTCTGTGTTGATTATTTGAAGCTTTGCTATGTGATTTGTCTTCAATTCTGTGCATAAGGTGAGTTTTACTATTAAAATTCTTATATAATTGATATTTGAAAATATATGTGTTGATCCCAGATCTCTCAATAACACTAATAATCTAGTTATGAATAACCAAATTATAGTGATTTATGAAGAAAGTTATGAAGACTCAAGAATAAAAATAAGAATATTTATGAACAATCTTGAKCTTCAAAGGTTTTACTTTATAAACTCATAAACGTAAAACAATGCGTAAAAGCCTTATTTTTACAATAGATCTGATCACCTATTTATACTAAATGGCTAATAAGAAGATAACTATCTAATGCTACTTTCTAGCAAATCTTCTATTTAACAGATAAGGTTTATCTTTCATATGGATAAACATTAATATTAAGATAAACTCGAATTCCANAATGCTACTTTCTAGCAAATCTTCTATTTAACAGATAAGGTTTATCTTTCATATGGATAAACATTAATATTAAGATAAACTCGAATTCCAGCTATTGACTTGTCATCTCCAGCTGTCACTCATGATATGATGATCTTATCCTTATCTTCGAATCTCCATCGCATGCTTGTATGAATTGCTCGAAAATCTTCTAAGTGTTGATTGATCAGAGAGTCGTTGAGAATGCTCTTTCCATCGCATCCTTGGACTGTCCATCGGTCCTCTGGTTGAACTGTCCATCGGTCCTCTGGTTGAACTGTCCATCGGTCATCTGGTTGAATTCCAGACTTAGTCGTTTATGCCTTGATGTCTTCATTGGTCTTCTGGTTCTTCATCATTCGTTGTTTTTCATTACTTTTTACATTATGAATTGTGAGGTTTAACAATCTCCTCCTAGGTAATGAAATAACAAACATAGTTTAATCTAGACACATATGTGAAGAACAGACACTAATCTAGTAGAAAAACATCAAACTCCAAATTTTCATTGGATGATGAAATTTCTTACACTACTGGAAACAAAATACATCAAGGCAAAATAAACAAAAGTTTTAACTCATCACGAGCTACCTAAGTATATCTCTCTGAAGCGCAAGAGCAGTCTTCGATATGCAATGACTGTCGATATCTCGTGAATGAGATGACTTTCCTCTTCCCTTTGGCACATGGTTTCTGCCCAGTCTTTCTCTAATATTTTTCTGAAACCATTAAGTGTATCTGTTGAATACTTGAAGGCTTATGTCATTCTGAAGAATTTTTTAACCCCGAACTCATTCTTGTAAACAAGTCCAAGTGCAGGTTGAGTAAGAACTGATGCAGATCGTATCTCCTGCAGGCACTGGAAGTCTTCGTTTGGAGGAGCGCAGGATAGTCTCTCAATGCCTAGCCTAAAAGCAATTTCAAAAAATCACTTTTAGCTATGTGTTTCACCAGGGACTCCATTGTCTTTACTATAGCTCGGTTTGCTATTCCAAATCTTAAGCCGTGATCCTGCCTTTGAGCTGTGTAAGCATATAACTCAATCAAGTCATATGGGTTGAGATTGTTGAGGTCGTTTTTGTTGAACACACTAACTAACCCATGGGCTCTCTCCATGGTGAACTCGATGTATCGGATAGCTCTGATACCAATTGTTGATCCTAGATCTCTCAATAACAGTAATAATCTAGTTATGAATAACCAAATTATAGTGATTTTATGAAGAAAGTTATGAAGATTCAAGAATAAAAATAAGAATATTTATGAACAATCTTGAGCTTCAAAGGTTTTACTTTATAAACTCAGAAACGTAAAACAATGCGTAAAAGCCTTATTTTTACAATAGATCTGATCACCTATTTATACTAAATGGCTAATAAGAAGATAAATATCTAATGCTACTTTCTAGCAAATCTTCTATTTAATATATAAGGTTTATCTTTCATATGGATAAACATTAATATTAAGATAAACTCTAATTCCAGCTATTGACTTATCATCTCCAGCTGTCACTCATGATATGATGATCTTATCCTTATATTTGAATCTCCATCGCATGCTTGTATGAATTGCTCGAAAATCTTCTAAGTGTTGATTGATCAGAGGGTCGATGAGAATGCTCTTTCCATCGCATCCTTGGACTGTCCATCGGTCCTCTGGTTGAACTGTCCATTGATCATCTGGTTGAATTCCAAACTTAGTCGTTTCTGCCTTGATGTCTTCATTGGTCTTCTGGTTCTTCTTCACTCGTTGTTTTTCATTACTTTTTGCATTATGAATTGTAAGGTTTAACAATATGGATTTGAATGATGATTTTGATGAAGAAAGGAAACTGTTTCTAACAGTTTATCTGAGTTTTATGAATCGGTGTTATGAAATTGTTTTTGTAATACAAAGAAGTATCTTCTTCTTTTAAAATAGTTGGGATGATAACCTATTTTAAGGAATAAAGGGTTTTGAGTTGGAAAGTGGATTCTTAACTGTTGGTTCTTGAGTTTCAAAGTTTTGATATAAAATAGTTCTGAAACTGGTTTTGGCTAAAACTATGGATGATGTTCCTTTAGGAAGGTTGTGTGTCCCACTACAATGATCAATCTTCATTAAGCTTCATAACAATGGCAGATCTGGATATTTCTTCAAGAACATCATATAAGAACTTTGAGAGAGAAAGTCAATCTTCAAATGCTCTGGTCAAACTCTCTTTACGTAATATGAATTTTACAATTAGCTCTCTTTTACAAAGATTACAAAAGACATCACCCTATTCATAGGGTCAAACTTCTAAACATAGTCGAAGTCAAACCTGTCTAACAAAAGTCAAACACGATGACTTTTACAATTATAGACAATATTTAACTTTCAAGACGAATACAATTTAATACTAATTTTCAGTCCTAACAAAGGTTGTGACTTCGATCTGTCCTGATTGGAAATAATTTGTAGATTTTGATGAGGAGATAAGGGTGGCATATCAAGGAGAGGTATACCATAGGATAAAGGTGGCATATCAAGTAGAGGTGTACCTTTGGATATAAGGATGGCATATCAAGGAGAGGTGTACCTTTGGAAATAAGGGTGGCATTAGTATGTGGGATAATTATTATAGATCTTACTATTATATCCCTTAAGATTGCAATGGTTTTGAGTCCTTATTTCGGTGTGATTTGAAGACGTAGGAATGTTGCCCTTATTGGAAATAATAGTAATGATGTTATTGAGAAGGGAAAAATTGGCTTATGGGTAGATGTTTTGGATAAATGTACTTTTGATTAAAATTGTTTGGAAAAAGAGTTATGAGGAGCCAGAGGGGCTCCAGTTGTTCCTGGAAAGGAACCAGAGGAGCTATGGTCGTTCCTTGAATAGAACTAGAGGGGCTCTGTCTATGATAAAAGTCCTTATTTTCAAATTCCTATCTGGACCAGAGGCTCTGTATGTATTGTATAGAGGCTATGTGTAATAATATTGTATTTCAAATTGTTCATAAGAACTTCTTGCTCTTATTTGAACTTAGAAAATTATTTATATCAAATGACTTTGGCAATGGAAGACAAGCTAGAGGGGCTCTGGTTGTTCTTTAGAGCTAAACCAGAGGAGCTCTGGTTGGCCTTTGTAGATGAACCAGATGCTTTGGACATGTGAAGGATTTCAAATTATACTTTATATATATATATACTTGGAAATTATTTACATTCATTCAATGTACGTGACTTTGTAAATATATGAATATTAACTTGAAGAGGAGCTCTGGTTGATAGAACTAGAAGCTCTAGTGAATGGAACCAGAGGGGCTCTGGCCCTACTATATAATGAATAAAATCTTCTTAAGTCAAAAATCTAGTCTGTACAACCAGAGGGCTGTTGTTCATTGTGAACTATGAGATTATGTTATGTTTATATGAAAAGTTGATTTTAAATAAAGTTTGATGATCTTCACCCTGCAAATACAAGAAAAAAGGGATCTCACTAGACCTTCAGGTCTAACCCTCGTTTTGTCTTTCATATATGTAATGAAGGAACATCTGAGTACCATGATAATAAAGGGAAAGGGAAAATGTAAGTTGTTTTCCTGTATCCATAACTATATGAAGATCAGCTTATGGATGTGTATAGTTTTGATGATGAATGTTATGTAGTACCAGAACTTGTATTTTGGAATTTTTGGATTGTGTACTTTGTACTTTAGTTTCTTGTACTATGGGACCTAAGTGGTGTAATACATGTATTTCTTTGAATGAATTTATGTGTTATATGCAATGTGTAATGTGGGGTGTTACAGCAAGGAAAAACAGTATTAGTCACAAACGATTTCTTATTTTCAACAGATTTATGAGAAACGACAGAATCAGCTTTATTCACCCTTACTTGCTTAACTTTTCAAAAATTATTGTTTTATTCAATGACATACCCTTTGTAAAACTGATTTAAAATACGAGAATTGTTCTTAGAAACAGTTGATTTAGGACTACTAGAATAATTGTTGGATTTGACACTGGAACAATCAAAAAAGCAGGTTCTACACTTAGATTGAGATCCAGTTGAGCTTTCAACACTTGATTTAGAAAATTCTTTTATTTTCATAAGTAACTGGTCTCTTTCTTCAGCAACTAAATCATATTTCTTTTTAAGTTCAATTCTCATATTCATCTCCGCTACAAGTTATGTCTTTAAATCAAGCAATTTCATTGAAGTTTCAGAAAACTTACCTTCCAATTCTTTTCTCAGCTTCCCAAAATCTTTCCTTACATTCTCAAACTCTTTTCTATCTTCTTCAAAACTTCCTTTATCATTATCTTAAGCAATGTCAAGCCATTTCTTTTTCTCTGTTAACTCTTTAGCAATTCTTGCATTATTTTTTGCAGTATTCTTCTTTTCCAAAGCATAAACTTTTCTCTCTTCATTTAAAGTTATCTTCTTTTTAGCAATGAATGTTTCTTTTGACATTCTTCCACATAATCTTCCATCTCAATATCAAACTTGGCCCTTTATCAGACCCTGATAAATTTGAGTAGTCCACACTGTTTACCTTTTGAGCCTAATTCGAAGCATTAGTTGCTTTATCTTTTCTCACTACACAAGATTTACAAAATTTTTGTTGTTTTGTTATAACATTCATATATATGCTTTTTCAAAGCTATCAATAATTGAATGGAAGTCTTGGTGAGATGAACCTTAAAAAGTTTCATATATGAAGTACATTTATTGTTCTGAACATATCTGTTATATTCAAAGGCCAATCTTTTTATAAGATTGATAATAAGTTCATAAGTTGAATTTGGTTCTTTCCCTCATCTTCATAGTCTGAAAAGAGTATATAAGCAAATTTGAAAATATTTGCTTACCATTTTATGAATTCACGACATACTTTCAAGATTCATTCATTTTTGGTGTTTGATGTAAATGCTTCTCATTTCATCATAAAGGGGAGTAATCATGGAATAATGATTGAAAATTTATGCGTCATTTCGGAAGATCGGGAATTTGCCAATGTTTCAAGGAGTGAATTTGGTTGTGCTAAATAATGTTGTGCTGCAATGTTCAAGGGGGAGTGAATGTGAAGATCATAGGGGGAGTGAATGTGAAGATCATATCGTAAAAGGAGTTTATTGGAAGAGATTTCAAGTAATTTTTTACCTGTTTTTGTGAGAGAATGTTTCATTCTAAAAGGGAAGATTGTTTCACTTGAAGTGGGAGAATGTTCAAGGGAAGTTAAAATTTTATGAAGCTAATCAAAGAGAAAGTTATCCGAAGAAGTTTTTGAAAGATCATATCTTGAGGATTCAAAATTGAAGTGTGTTGTTGATTCAGTTTACATCAAAGATGGGGGGATTTAAAGTGAAGGGGGAAGAATGTTTTTAGTTCTACATCCAAGGGGGAGAATGTTTGAAGAATGTCTTGAAGACTTAAAGTTGCTTAAAGCTTCAATGTTTCAAAATAGATTCAAAATATACATATTCTTTCAAGCTTGAATCCAAAGGGGGAGAATGTTGGGTTTGAGTTTTTGAGCTTAAGTGTTGTATTCATTCTTGAAGTTTCTTCTTTAATAGTTTTAATTTGGTTTATCCTATAAATAGGATTAGCCTTTATGTTTCTTTAGTAACAATTCTTAGAGGATGCTTGATTGAGATTAGTATTGTAATTAGTGAGCTTTGAAGAATATTTAGAAGAACTGACTTGTTGACTTTTTCTCTCAAGATTCATATTCTTGAATTGCCATTTGTTGTGTTCTTGGAGTTTCATGAAGATTGATTGAACAAACGGGACTTTCAGAATACATGATATCAAGTCGGCTAGTTGTAAGATACAACAAAGAGCCATCATTCCTCTGTAAGCGGTAACGTTTACAGGTTTCCCATTTGGTCCTTGTTCGTCATTAGAGGAGAAGCCATGGGAGTTTTCATAGATGACGTGTTGGTTAGGTCGATTTTCTTCAACATATCCCTAACATACTTACTCTGACTTATGAAATTGTCTTTATCAAATTGCTTAATCTGAAGACCTAGAAAATATGTTAGTTCTTCTATCATGCTCATCTTATATTATTTCTTCATGCATTTAGTGAAACAAAAACACCAAGAGGGATTATTGGATCCAAATATAATATCATCGACATAAATTTGGACTAGAATGATGTGACCCTTGACATTCCTAAGAAATAGGGTTTGGTCAATTTTTCCATGAACAAATTTCTCTGAAATGTGAAATGAAGAAAGGGTGTCATACCAGGATCGAGAGGCCTGTTTTAACCCATAAAGAACTTTATCCAATCGATAAACATGATTGGGTACTTAGGGTCAAGAAACCTTGGAGGTTGTTCAACATAAACTTCCTCTTGAGGTTTTCCATTTACGAAAGATCTATTTATGTTCATTTGATACACTTTGAAGACATTATGGGCAACATAGGCTAGGAAAAGTCGAATTGCTTCGAGTCTAGCCACTATTGCAAATGTTTCATCATAGTCGATGCCTTCTTCTTGCCTGTATCCCTGAAGAACAAGTCGATCCTTGTTGCATGTAACATCCCCATACTCACATCGCATATAACATATAACTCATACAGAGAATAAATGTTAAATCCCACCGAGGTCCAAAGTACAAGAAATATTACAAATACAGAGTCCAAAAATTTCAAATACATGCTCTTATACTACATATCATCTAATTTCCAAAACACATCCAATTAATCTTCATATAGCTATGCACAAAGGGAAATAAATCACATTTTCCCTTTTTCTTTATTATCATTGTATTCTGCATTTCGTGCAATACATATTTGAAAAACACAAAATGAGGGTTAGAACTGAAGGTCTAGTGAGATCTTTTTTTTTCATGTAGTTGCAGGTGAAAATCACCAAAACATTATTCAAATATATCATTTCACATAATAAGATGTAAATCCACCTTCTGTTTGTGTTCATCGGTCCTCTAGTTCCAAGGACCAGACTTAGAAATTATTTATAAAGCAACAGGACCAGAGCTCCTCTGGTTCGTCTACTAGAGCTTCAGGTTAAGCCAACCAGAGCTTCTTACTCAAATAAAATCCTCATTAATGTTCATAGACTAACACCATAAATAGTTAAAATAGTTTTCCTAGGTATAAAAACATATATTAAAATAATATTGTATGACCAGAGCTCTGGTGCTACTAGCCAGAGCTTCTGGCTCAAAATGTACGACCAACCAAAGGCCTTCTGGTTCAACACACAGGCCAACCACTGCCCCTCTGGTCTCTCTTTCCTTGTAAGAAAGTTTCTAAGTATAAAATCTTTGAAACATCTTTTAAAGTATAATTTTGACACATAGCTCTTATCTAATAGATACAGAGCCTCTAGTTTAAGTAAAATCTTTGTAAACAGAACTTGTATTTACATCAAACCAATATCCAGAGCCCTCTAGTAGGACCAACCAGAGCCCCTCTGGTTCCTTTCAAGGAACAACCAGAGCCTCTCGGGTTCCTCATAAATCAAACACTTTTCCGAAAACAAAGTTTATCCAAAACCATTGGCCATAGGCCAAGTTTTCCCCTTCTCAATAAAATCAATACTATTAATTCTAATAAAAGCAACATCTCTGAGTCCTCAAATCACAAAGAAGTAAGAACACAAATCTCTTGCAATCTTAAGAGATATAATAGCAAGAGCTATACTAATTCTACACACAAATTCCACCCTTATATCCAAAGGTACACCTTTCCTTGATATGCTACCCTTATAACCAAAGGTACACCTCTCCTTGATATGCCACCCTTATCCCATAGTGCACCTATCCTTGATATGCCACCCTTATCCCATGGTGCACCTCTCCTTGATATGCCACCCTTATTTCCTCATCAAAATCTATGGATTAGTTCCAAACGAAGACAGACCGAAGTCATAATCGTCTTGATGAAACAATCTCGATTGTTTTATCCACAAAATCTATAGATTAATCCCAAACGAATACAGATTGAAGTCACAACCTTCCTGATGGAATGTCCTCTATAGTTTTTAACCAATAATGGTTTTAAAACAGTTTTATCGTTAAAACTTTGAAACTCAAGCACAACCAGTTCTTTCAATATCAATTCTAAACTCAAAATCTCCTTTAAATCCTTATAACCGGATATCATTCAAATCTGTTTTAAAGAAGCAGAATCTTCTTTATCTTTCCAAAATAGTTACCAAACTCTTTCTAAATATCAGTTCACTAAAACCCTGCAGTTCAAATATCATTATATAATGGTTTTAGTATCAAAAACTCACCTTATCAGCACAAACTTGAAGGTTCAAACACATAGATTTCCTCAATCACTTTTGTGCAACAGTTCCTTCTTCAAGAACACTTCCACCGCCACACTCACACTCTTTTTCTCTCTAAAATCTTTTCCAAAAGTAAGATAAGATAGGATCTTATCTCTTATCTTCTTTTTATATGTCTTTAACAAAGGCGGTAGTAGATTTATTCATATAAAACTTTTTGGGCGGTGGGTTTTATTATTTTAAAACTCATTTCTTAACCATGAAGGTTACCTATCTTTTATAATAAAATAATGGTAAAACCGGCTAAGCCCCTTTTACCTAACCAAACATATAACATGCACATACATATGTAAACACCTACGTATGTATGCACAGTTGCATCTTTTCATATATACGCATATTATCCATGTATTTAATTACATAACATGCATGCCAACACGTATTTCATAAAATAACCTTGACCCAGGTTGTCTGAAACCCGGTTATCACATTATCTCCCCCCACAATAGAATTCCGTACCGGAATTCATTTATTCAATTAGCCAAGGGTATCGGGTTCTCATTTCAGATTCTAGTTCCCATGTAGCTTCTGAACCCTTGTGATAACGGCACAGTACCTTTACCAAACTGATTTCTTTGTTTCTCAACACCCTGATCTTGCTGTCAGCCACAACTTCTTGTGTTTGTACAAAACTCAATTTACTGTCCAAATTTAATCTCTGAAAACGGTATTGCTAAACTTGGATCGCCCAAACACTTGCGCAGATTTGACACATGAAAGGTGGTGTGAATTAGTCTGAGCTTCTCCGGTTGTTCTAACTGATAAGCCATTGGCCCAACCCGTTTGTAAATCTTGAACGGTCCAATATATCTTGGACTAAGCTTACTTTTCTTACCAAATCTCATAACACCCTTCCACGGAGATACCTTCAACATTACAAAGTCACTTATGTTGAATTAAATTGGTTTTTGTCGCTTATCGGCATAACTTTTCTGACGGTCTTGGGCTGTCTTAATTCTTGCACAAATCTACTCAATCTTTTCAGAAGTCACTTGAACAATCTCGGGACCTGTCAGTTTTCTTTCACCTACCTCATTCAACCATAACGGCGTTTGGCATTTTCGTCCATACAATACCTTATACTTTGTCCCTTGGATGCTGGAGTGATGACTGTTATTGTAGGCAAATTCTATCAACGGTAAGTGATCCTCCCATAAGCCCCCGAAGTCTATAACACATGTTCTCAACTTGTCTTCGAGAGTCTGAATGGTTCTTTAACTTTACCCATCCATTTGAGAATAATAAGCTGTACTCAACCAGAGTTGAGATCCCAAAGCTCTTTGCAGAATTTTCCAAAATTTTGATGTAAAACGGCTATCTCTATCATAAATGATGGATAGTGGAACACCGTGTCTGGTTACGATTTCCTTCATGTAGATCTGAGCCAACCTTTCTAAAGAATAAGTTTCTTTCATTGGTAAGAAATTTGCAAACTTTGTTAGGCGATCCACTATTACCCAAATTACATCATAACCTTTTGGGGTTTGAGGTAACATCATGACAAAGTCCATCGTAATGTGATCTCATTTCCATACTAGAATTTCCAAGGATTACAAATTTCCATAGGGTCTCTGATGCTCAATCTTAACTTGCAGAAAGGTTAAGCATTTTTTTCACATATTTTGATATATCCTTCTTTAATACTGGCCACCAATAGAAGGGTTTCAAATCCTTATACATCTTATTGGTACCTAGATGAAATAGAGTAGTGAGACTTGTGACTTTCATCTAAAGTTAATCTCTCGTATATTACCATAACATGGTACCTATATCCGACCTTGGAAGCACAAGATTCCCTTGTCATTTGGTTCCATGATGGAAATCATTTTACCCAATTTTTCTGATTTTATATACTCTTCCTTAATAGCCTCTTTCTGACATTTCAATATCTCTTGATGAAGATCAGGAGTTAAGTTCATTCTCATTGTCGTAGCTTTGTTAGTTCCATTTCTTTCTTTTCTGCCTAAAGCGTCGGCTACCACGTTGGCTTTTCCCGGATGATAGAGGATTTCACAATCATAATCATTAACATGTTCAATCCATCGATGGTGTCTCATATTCAATTCCTTCGGATTGAACAAGTGTTGTAAGCTTTTATGATCGGTATAAATTTGGCATTTGGTTCCCAAGAGATAATGTCTCCATATCTTTAATGCAAAAACTACCACTGCAAATTCTATATCGTGAGTTGGTTATTGCTTTTCATGATCCTTTAGTTGTCGGGATGTATATGATATGACTTTTCCTCTTTGCATCAAGACGCAGCCCAAACCTAGCTTTAAAGCATCACTATATACCACAAATTCTTATGTTCCATTGGGTAGGGATAATATCGGGGCACTACAAAGATGAACTTTCAGTAGCCGAATAGATTTCTGCTGTTCTCCCTCCCATTGAAACTTGACATTCTTCCTAGTTAATTTGGTCAATGGCACGGCTATTTTGGAAAAAACTTTCGGTAGTAACCTGCCAGTCCCAAAAAGCTTCGGACATCAGAAGGAGTCTTTGGTGCCTCCCATTTTCAACTGCCTCGATCTTTGCTAGATCCACTTTTACCCCTGCCTCTAATATGACAAGCTCCAGAAATTGAACTTCTCGTAACCAGAATTCACTTTTAGACAACTTTGAATACAATTTTTCTCTTTTCAAGAGCTTGAGTATCAATCGGAGGTGTTATGCGTGCTTTTCTTTGGTTTTAGAGTATATGAGAATATCATCAATAAATACGATAATGAATTTATCAAAATATTCTTTGCATACTCGATTCATTAAATCCATAACTAGTTCGAAAAGCGGTTTTAGTAATATCTTCCTCTTTAAGTTTGAGTTAATGATAGCCTGATCATAGGTCAATCTTTGAGAAGTAACTAGCTCCCACTAGTTGATCAAACAAATCGTCAATTATTGGTAATGGATACTTGTTTTTTATTGTTAGTTTGTTCATCTCTCAGTAATCGATAGACATGTGCACAGAACCGTCCTTCTTTTTCACAAACATAATTGGAGCTCCTCACGGTATGGTGCCTTGGCTATTGGTGTTGCTCCAGGTATCAAATCGATCCCAAATTCAATAACTCTATCAGGAGGTAATTCGGATAAGTCTTCTAGAAAGACTTCAGGATATTCACTCACAATTGGAATCAATTCTTTCTTCCCTTTTTCTTTCTTGGCATCAATTGCATAGGCTAGAAACCCCTGACATCTCTTTTGAATACACTTCTTGACTTTCATCACAGTTAATAGACTGGTATGATGATACTGATGATCACATATATAACAACTGTCGCTCTGTCTAGCAACATTATTCTGATCATCTTTTTATCACAAACAATGCTAACTTGATTTTCTGCCAACCAATCTATCCCTACCACTATATCAAACTCTTTCATGGGTTCAGCAAACCGTGAGTATTCTATGAACTTCTCTGTATATTCACAAACATATCTGGTCCCTTGCTCTAATTTCAAGAAGTCCTCTTCCATTTGTCGTATAGCAGCTTTAGGACAAAACTGTTCTTTGAATCTATGAAAAAATTCTGCCCAGGTCAATGTCTGTAGAATGTCTGTTCTGGCTAGTGATTCCACCTCCCACCAAAACATTGCATTTGACTTCAATACAAAGACTGCAAATCTGACTTTGTCTATTTCTACACATTTGATGGTATTGAATACAGATTCTATCTCTATGATCCAACACATAGCTTTAATTGGATCTTTTTCTCCCGAGAAGGTTGGTGGTTTAGAAGTTAAGAACATCTTGATATCTCCTTCTCTATTGTTGATAACCAGGACTGTTGGATTAATTTTAGTTCTGCCTATTTTGATTCTGGAAGGTATCCCCATAATGGAAGTCAAGGTTTCCCTTAGCTTTCCCATCTCTTCTGCCAAAATGTCTCTAGTCACATACTCTGGCTGAGGCATTTGTTCTTGATTCATATTTTCATAATTTGATTCTCCTTGGCCTGGATGGGCTTCTGTTTGGCTATCTCTACTTCCTGCTTGTCCTCTGTCTCTGCATCTGTCTCTCCATCTACCTCTGCCTCTGTCTCTGCCCTTAGATGTATCAATGGGAGCAAGAACAGGGGAGTCCTTTTCATCATAAGGATTGGGCGGGTGATCCTTTCAGCCCTTCTGGATCTACTAGTCATCTGTAAATTTCAAGGTTAATAAACATATTTTCACATTCTGTTAGGACCGAATAACTCTATTTCTTGGTTAAGATTACTTACTTGAATGATTGGTTTGACAGAAATAATGCAGCGAAAAAGATGATAAATCAAACAAGTAGAAATCGATAAGAACACGATGAAGATTAATGATGAACACAGGAGAAAGCTTCAAAGGATTTTCAATTGATGAAAATATTGACAATTACAATACTGGAAGCACACTGAATTACAAAGGCCTACGCTGCTATTTATACAAGCAAGTAATCGTTTTTCTGACACGACCTAAAGTAAATAAATCTAAGTTGTTCGATCAAAACAAATTACAGACAAGAACACGTGATAAGCACGAGCAGCTAAAAGACCTAAGTAAAACAACTTAAAGATAATCTTCACAGAAGACATTGCTGCAGACCCTCTGTTAGACAACACAGAGGCTCTGCTAGATGAAACTTGGAAGTACTCAGAGGAAATCTTCCAGAACCTCTATGAGACACGACAGAGGTTCTGTCGACTAAGTCTTGTAGCATTGTCTTCTCAGAGGACCAGTTCCAGAATCTCTGTGAGGCACCACAGAGGTTCTGTCACTTGAGACTTGTAGCTTGTGCATCTTTTGCTGTTGGTCCTCTGTAGTCTTCTGTGACATATCATCTTCTGTCAATACTTGCAGTTTTACTTTTTCTATACTTTTACATTTAAGGAATTGAGAGCTAACAATCTCCCCCTAAGTATGAAAAAGTAAACTATGAACTTTGGGTGCAAGAGTATGACTTAATTGAATTGAAATTACAATAAGTGATTAAACATCATCGTCTGAAATAACTAAGATGAAAAGAATTACAAAGTAAAGAATTACAATGTAAAAAGTTACAATGTAAAAAATTACAAAACTTGAACGACAAAAATTGAAACATAGGCACGATCATGGGATAGAAGAGAATCAGACTTGTGACTCTGGGAAATAGTCCACCGCATAAGCAAAATCTGACTTTATAGTTCTATAGACGTCGAAGATGAACTCTCTGAAGTTGATTTGTACTCTGATTGCGTCCAAGAGAGATGACACTTCACCAACCCTGTAGTGTCTTTTATCCACATCTACCACGATACACTTGAATATCCAGTCCAATGTCTCCGATGAATACTTGTGCGCTTCTATTGGGTCAAAGAATCTAAGTATCTTATCCTTGTCCAAATACACAAATCCATAAATAGGATTGTGCAGAATGGTGTTTGGATAGAACTTAGACACCCAACTTGGCCTGCTGTAGGGAGGAGTGATCTTCATATTCTTCTGTGCTAGACGCATGGCCAATTCAAAATCCTTCTGGCTGTAGTACATTACTTGTGCGCGCATTACTTCGATCAGCCTTCTGAGGGATACTTGATATGTTGACCTCCTCCCCATGTAGATATTAAGGATTTTGTGCATATAAATGAGATCATACACGCAGAGGTTATGCAGATCAGCATCAGAAAATGTATAGATGTTCCCGTCTTCTCTCTTTACAACGTATTGAGAGTAGAGCACAGCCTTCTTCAATAAAGTTCTTGGGGAAATTGACACCAAAGATTTGATCATGTGGCGCGAGAAGACCTGCTCATGAGGCCTTGTAAGTCTGGATAATCGGAATTTGGCTGTGGAAGAGGGAATCCTAGTGAGCTCTGGGTCGTAGGGTGGCTCTGTGTCTGTCACAGAGTATCTCCATATAAGAATTTCCTCCAGGGTAGTAACGGGCTCTGTGCGGACGTTAAGCGTAGGAATCTTGCTCATAGACTCCAAAATCTCAGAGACCCGTCCCCCTGGAGTAGACTCTGGCATCTTCTTTTCTTCTTCTTCTTCTTCTTCTTCTTCCAGGATAGGCCTTTGGGTTGATCCCTCTGCAAGGATGGGCTTAACTGTTCCTTCCAGAGCATCGAACGTACCTATGGACGTTGTTTGTTGGACTTGTGGGATTGCAGAAGATGTGGCCTCACCTTCTCTGACATGCATAGGCGCTCTACCCCTTTTCGCCGGAGCCTCTGCCTTGGATTGCTTTAGGACTCTGAGGAGTTCGGGTTCATCAACGTATTTTTTTCATCGATTGGCGCAGAGGATTCTGAGCTTGAAGATGAACCCTTCTTTGACGACTCTACAACTACTGCCTTTCCCTTGCCTGTAGGCTCTACAGCCTTTTTCTTTCCTTTATCAGTAGCTGTAGGCTCTCCAATCTTTACACCCTTGGCAGGTGCTCTGGCGGCTGGTTTCTTCTGTTGTGGGGCCTTGGCCTTTTTCCTTTCCTCCTTTTTCTCCCCCTCATGACGATCACCATCGCGCCTGTGATCGTCATGGCTCTGGATGGCATCAGCCTTGCATGAAGTAAGGGGAGCCCTCTTCAAATTGCGTAGGATTCTAGTGGCCGCCTTGTACATCTTTTCTATTACCTTCTCCGCACCCGCAGAGGCATTTATTACGTCAAGCTCTGTAGCCCACTTGAGTTTGGAGACAGTGGATAGAACTTCTGCATGAAGGAGGTCACCTTCCTTGGCAAGCTTGGACATGGAGTCTGCGAGTTTATCATTGGAAGAGAAGAGCTCCATTTTAAGCATAGAGAAGTGGTCGATCAAAGAATTTCCTAGGGCATCCACCATGGCGTCCAGTTCTCTGTGAGTGGCCAAGTGATTGATGTTGGCACTTGAGGAGTTGGGCTGGATGCCATAGGTGACCGCAGAGGAAAACATTTCCTTGATCTTGTCACGGAAGGAAGAATAATCTATGTAGCCCGTTGTGACGAAGTCTCCTGCAAACTTTGTCGCCATTTCTGAAAGTTCATCCTTTAGAGTTTTGAGTGAGGATGGGTTGAGAGACATTGCCTGGAAAGCCTCTGAAAGATCGTCCTTCTTTAAGACAGAGCTCTGAAGGGTCGCCAATGAAAGTTTCAACTCTTTGGTGGTGGCGGAAAGCTCCTTCAGAGCCTCTGTAACCGATGTAGGATCCTGAGGCTAGCTTTTCAACTCGTCCATCTTTGTGAACAACTCTGTGGGAAAGGCTTTAAGCTCCCCCTTTATCACAAAGTCGCTTTGGGAACTCGGACCACCAACACATGGTGACCCTTCTGCCTCGGAGCGCGAGGCGCCCTCAGCGGCTGGTATAGCGTAACCTGCTCGGGGACTTCCACCATATCCTCGAACATCTCCTTGAGGAGAGCCTAATGGTTTTCTGTAGACTTCATGCTCGGTAGGTTCAGAGCCTAACCTGGCAGAGGTATCTAGTGGAAATGATGGACGTTCTAGATCCACCACCTCTGTGACCCTTACATGTGCCTCTGAAGCACGTTCTGGCTGTTCTCGCTCATGTGCAGAGACAACACATGCCTCTGTGGGTTCTGTCAAGTCTGTGGGAGAATGGACTCTTATAGTAAAACCTTCATCCTTTTGAGAGGATGTAGGAGTTATATGTGGGTGCCCGGGAGTGCGTTCCACAGAGGATGAAAGAGTATCCTCTGCGGCGGTTGGATGGGTTAGGATCGGCTTGTGCGAGCCTGTTTCAATAGAGGGTCCCTCTAGAACAGGGCCTCTAGAATCGTGGATTGCACTGGGAGTTTGGCTTGGATGTGTGCCAGGGGCATCTTTTTCTCCCTCGCCTAATTCTTCTACTTATTCTTCTTCCTCATCTAAGATGATCTCTGTCCCCAACTGAGATGGATCGATTGGCGCCTGGAACTCCTTCTGGATATTCGACAGAACATCTTGAATTTGTTCCATTGGGGAAACATCGATGTGTGCCTTGCGCAACCTTCTGCGCTTTGGAGCTGTAGCCTCTGCATGCTCTTCTGCTGCGATAGCCTCTGTGACCACAGGTTCTATGATTGCAGGCTCTGTACGTTCAGCCTTCTTGGTTTTTATTTTCTTAGGCTTGGGCAGAGGCACAGTTGGGCCCTCTTCTTCTGCGGGCCTCTTTTGCGCCTTCTTCACAGAAGTATCACCAACCTTCTGTGACTTCTTTTTCTTCTGGCGTGGAGGTGATGGGATACTAGTTGGATGCTCACTCATCTCACCAGCCACTACTGGCTCCTCCGTTCTTCCCTCCACTCTCATTTTATCCACACTCCCACCTAGAGGGACTCCTATGCGTGGTAGGGTTGCGGGGACCAGTTCTGGTCGCCTGTTACCACTTCTGTAAGCTTTGCGTTCTTCATGAGTCAGATACCTGAGCATGGTTTTGGAGATTGGACGAGGGCTTCTGTAGCCATGCTCATGTTCTGTTGGGTGGAATGAGCTAAACGGGTAAAGCCTTGCATTTGGCTCTACAGCAGGCAGCTTTGCGGCCAGGAGGTCGCCGAACACCAAACCAACGAAGCGTTGTAGAATGAGATTTGGTTGGTTAACGTCTTCCTTGGCCTTCTGT
>NW_020201801.1:48996-50009 GCF_001531365.2 Cynara cardunculus var. scolymus
AGTAGTTGTTGGGCTTCTTCACCAATACGATTTTCTCGTATTTGTTCTGAGCAAAGGAAAGAGCGTGCGAGGTTAAAGCTTGCGCCTGAGTGACCTCGTTGTCACTTGAGACGTTGACGGACTGAGCGGAACCACTTGAAGAAGACATAGTTGCAGGTTTTCTTGAGAGAGAGAGAGAGTTGCACGTTTTTGTGTGTTTGAAAGAATATGGAAGCGTAAGGTTTAAAATGGGGGGAAAAGAGGGTATTTATAGGTAGGGGATTTCAAAAAATTGAATCGTCAAAGGTAATGAGTGACTTTGGGTGAAACGGTTCAAAAAAGTTATGACACGCCGTATTGGGAAGACGCACGATTGATGACGTGCGCTCCCGTTTTCTGACACGCGCGTGTGAGTTCTTACCCTTATCCACAGAACCACGCGCACCATATCAATAGACAAGAACTATTGATAGTTCTGTCAGAGGCTTAAGGGTTACAAAGCCTATGTGATATGTGTCGGGACTTCTTAATGGAGTTACACCTTTATACCTAAACGGTTTTTATAAAATCCACAGAGAGATTAGTATTTGCTCAGCTCAACTCACAGAGCCTCTGTTGGAAGCACCAGAGGTTCTGATGAGATGACCTMTGAGAACAAGATACTTCAAACGTTTTTGCACCTTCTGTGGTTTTAAGTTTTTTAAATTCAACTCTGAGCCAGCTTCCTTGGCTCCCCCTCGAATAAAAACCATTTTAAAATCCTTATGAAGAAGTGTCATAKAAGATCCGTTCAAAGAGCCTCTGTAAGCAGTCACAGAGGTTCTGTGAAAAGACTTTTATGAGCTAAAATATTTTATTCTTCAAGAGGTTTTATCTTTTGAAAAACAACGACTCCCCCTTAACSATGCAAGCCTCTGCTTGATTAAACTTGTTGACTAAAGAATCAAGCGAAAGATTATTCAAGAAATTTAAATTATTTACAAAATTAAATTTAAATGAGAAAAACTATATACAAAAAGAATAAAGAATTAAGA
>NW_020201802.1:0-1170 GCF_001531365.2 Cynara cardunculus var. scolymus
ATCATAGGAGAATCCTAGACCAGTCGTTTTCTTGGCCAGGATCTGAGCGTTAATGATCTCAGAGGCCTTGAGGGAAGCTTTGCACCACCCTTCAATGGTAGCTTTCTCAGCCTTAAGTTCAGCGATTGCTCGCTCACGCTCAGCAACAGCTTTCTCACGTTCGACAGTGATGGCTTGGTTTAAAATAACCTGATCTATAAGATTTTCCTCAACAGAGGTCAGTTCTTTGATATTAGAATGACAAATTTTCAATTGCTCTTGAAGATCAATGTTAAGCTTTTCAGCTTTTGATTTGCCATTGAAGGCATTGTAAAGGTCAACCGTCAGCGTATCTAGTGTAGAAAGACTAGAAGAGGAAGAGGGTTCATTCAGGATACATACCTGAGTAAAAGAAGATGGCTCATAGAAGGTAGATGCTTTAAGATCCTTCTTCAGCATCAATGGCCATCAAGCAGACATAGGCTTTATCTTCTTCGTCTGAAGATGATTCATCAGATGATTCAACCCAGTCATGCTCTTCAGCAATAAAGCCTTTAGCCTTTCGCTGGTTATTCTTCATCTTCTTGTATTTCTCCTTCAGTTTTAAGTATTTTTCATCTTTGGTCCTGAAGGAGGAGGAAGCTTTAGAAGATGGCATCGCAGTCTTCTTTGATCTGCATTCACCTGCAAAATGTCCGGGCCGGTGACAGTTGTAGCAGACAGCTGAAGCCTTGTCTATTCTTTCAGACTTTGGCTTCTCCCGAAAGGATAGCTGAGGAGATTTGTGAAAGTTGTTTTTGCTGGCGAACCTCCTAAATGACTTAGTCAGGAGTGCCAGAGACTCATCAAAATCTGTTAAATCAGATTCTGGAATGTCCTCAGAAGAATCTATCTACGTGATGACCACAGGAGGTAGAGAAGAAACAAAAGGAGTCGAAGTTTCAACTGAAGAAGCTTCAAAGATCAAAGCTAAAGGAGAGCTTTTCATTTCCCTGGATTCTTTTACAAGATTTCTTTTCAGTTGACGAGATTGCTCATGGTTAAGCATAATCCCGTATAAGTGGAAAGAGAAAGAGTGGACATGTCATTTGACATCTTGAGACACTTGGAAAAGGTGTCCCAAGACTCAGGAAGGCATTCTAGAAACTTAGTCAAGGTTTCAGAATTAGAATATTCCCTGTCGACAGCCCT
>NW_020201802.1:2599-32088 GCF_001531365.2 Cynara cardunculus var. scolymus
AACATACTCAGTGAAGATCGCTGGAACTGAAAATACAGAAACACAAATATACAACGTGAAAGAGAAAAGGGATTATCATCAAATCACTGAAAGATGATCAACAAGAACCTACCTACATCATAACATTGCTATAAGGAAATAAACTTGGCAAATCACATATGATACACTTACTGTAGTCACATTTTTATCACATGATTATCACCGATAACACTAAATATAATACTACTTTCAATCACATGTGTTAAAACATTCAATACCTTGGCAGAGAGCTTCTTCATGATATGCCACATACATAGGCGATGTCTAGCATCAGGAAACACAACAGGGATTGCTTCCTTAATGGAAGCATCTTGATCAATCAAAACAAGTGTCGGTTGACGATCATGAACCTTCAAGAATGACTCCAACAACCAGGTATATGCTTGGATAGTTTCTTCAATGATCAATCCTGACCCAAAAATAGTTGATCTCCTATGGCTATCAATACCGGTGAATGGTACAAAAACCATGTTATACCTACGATGACAAAAAATAAAATATAAGCCAAAACCATAAAAATTAATAAATCCAAATTATGATAACATTAAATTAACTTAGGGGTTGTTTACCAAATGCTTACTCGGGTAAGCGCTTATCAAGTTATATTACCTTACCGGATGAATATGACAATGACCAAGAATCTTACCCGGTAAGAGCGAGTTAAATACCGAGAGTCTTACCCGGTAAGTGAGAACAATGACTCTTACCACGGTCAGCTCTTACCGACTAGATTGTTGCATAGAAAGCCGTTTTTGTTGACTAAAATCTAACCTAGTAAGCGAATGATAGTGTTGAATTTTACCGTTAAGTGCTTACCGGATAAGTGTTTAGTAAACGGCTCCTTACTTGTTGAAACGATATGTCGTATCAAATGAAATAACATCATCGAACTCTGTGTAGTTTAACCTTGTCAACTCGTTGGCCCAAAACATTGATACCAAAGGACCATTGTCAATTTTATACTCAAATGCAAAGTTTGTCCCACATTGTCTTCTATCGTTCAACATGTTTACCACCATTTGTACATCTCCATCACCAATGTAGTTATTGAGATCCCTCTTGAAATTCTTATAATCAACAACACTAGAACCAACCTCATCATAGCCACCTTTCAAACAAACCTGCAACTTGTGGGCTCTTACAGGCCCAATATTTGACCTCGCCGATCGGTGAACCATAACTTTGTCATCATAGCTGAGTTGCCTACTCTTACGTGATAAAATTCTATCAGCATCATCAATCAAATCATGGTTATGGTTGGGACAAAAATAGTATAATCTATATCATGATTGAGACCCCTCTATGTATTTAAACCTAACAGATGCTTTACAACCTGTAACTTTAAAGTTTGTATTTCGTACTTGTCTACGATGTCCATCCACTTCAACAKAGTCAACCGACCTCTKTTTTGGTTTTCCATGCTTATGACAAACAACATATTTTAGTTTGACTATACCACCCTTCCTTGTCTTCTGGGTTGATAGTCGAATATCAAACCCGACAATGTCGGCATACCTTCGATACATTTCAATTCCATCCTCCAAAGATGCAAAGATTGAACCAACAACCAGTTGAAATTCACTTGGAACAGATAGGATACGAACTCCATCACCGCAAGTACTTCCAATCACTCCTTGAGCTGGTAACACGAAATGGTCTGTGAAACAATTACCAATATGTTATAAATAAGGAAAACAATATACATATAAACCAAATTAACAAAGTCACGTATGTCATAATAAAACTAAACAAAATTACTATTAAATTAAATTCAAAACAAAATCAACCTCATTAAGGCGCATTACAGTAACATACAATTGCAGCTATGGGATGTTTATCACATGTGATAAACATCAAAATTCTCACTTACATAGATATCACTATTATAATCATTGATTTGGTGTTACAAGTTGAAGGTGAAATTAACCATCTTGATTACAATATAGTTGTCATTTTTCACTTGCTGATTTACGTTATTTACTAGCATCAATCATATGTCTATTAGACTGCAAAATTCTACATTTGCATTTGCATTTTCCTATCATATGAAATCGACTCTTCATCACTAGCTACACACCAATTTAAGAGATTCACAAGTAGTTTGAGTTGAGATTTGCTAGCAACTAACTTGCTACTGATCAAATCATATATATCAATCATATTTATCACACCATTATCACATGTATCACACCATTATCACAATTTAATTTAATGTAAAACGAACCAAACAGTATCCACATACATATACACATGTGGTTTATCACATGTGATAAACATCAAACTTTTCAATTAAAAAAGTACAATAACATTAAAATATCTATGAGCGGACTAAAAATATGGGATGTTTATCACATGTGATAAACATCAAAATTTTCAATTACAAAAGTACAATAACATTAAACTCAAATCAACATATACCAATAACAATAAATGGACAAAAAAATGTTTACATTCACAAGTCCATCTACTTTTTATCACATGTGATAAAAACCCGAAAATACCATTCATGAAAATTGATGGCATATTTTAATGTTATCACATTGTTATCGTACATTCCTTGTCGTTATCAGAATTGCTTTCAAAAAAGTTGTCTTCAAGAAAACAATCTTGAGAAAAGCCCCCGGAATCGTCGTTTGAATAACTTGATCCTGAACAAACTTCTTTACCAACAACATTCAAGTCGTCCATTTTAGATAGACAAAAATATGGATACTAACAATATGAAGAAAAGATATTAAGCCATCGACAATCTGGAGATTATGATGAACGACATGGAGAAGAAGCATGAACGAGAAGGAGAAGAAGAAAAMTAAYAAGAGTAAAACGTGGAAACGTGAAAGGATAATTATGGTTAATTAAAATAAAATAAAAATTATAAAAATTACTTAATTACATTACTGCCCTTATTAAATTATTTATATATAATAAAAGTTAATTTATTAATTAAAAAAGTTTGACGTTGTTGGGTCGTTCTTGCGTTCTCGTAAATCACAAGGTTCTCGTTTGAACCTCCACCTATATATATATATATATGGGGTTGGGTTTCAGTGAGAAGAGATCTTCACCCTTGGATCAATCCTAATTAAATGTCAACATGAGGTGCAATGAGATGCACCAAATCATATTTCTTCTACATCACAATTCATAGCATGAAATTAAAAGTGATTAAGGGTTCAGATCTCTTATTATGCTTCTCACCATAACTTTCTTTCTCACACGATCTTTCGAATATATAATATATATATATATATATATATGTGTGTGTGTGTGTGTGTGCGCGCGTGTGTGTGTGCGCGCGTGTGTGTGTGTGTTCATCTCAAAAATATCATTTTTTGTTAAAAGTCTAAAAAAGTAACCTTCATATGACATAAAGTAACTTTCATATCATATATGTCAAAGTACCCTTAGATTGAAGGTGCCGCCTTCACAAAAAACGGGTAAAAGTACATGTAACACCCCAAACTCCACATTTGCATATAACATATATTTCATATAAAAAATATATATTACACAACATAGGTCCCACTAGTACAAGGAATCTATGTGTACATAATTTACATATGAAAAATTCCAAAAGAATATCCCTGCACTATCACAAGTAAAGCAACATGTATCTTCAAAATATACAGCCATCAAGCTGATATTCATAAAGCAAATAACACATAAGAAAAATAATTATATTTTTCCCTTCCCCTTAATATTCCAAGACCCCCCAGTTCCTACAATGCACATTTTTGAAACACAAAATGAGGGTTAGACCGGAAAGTCTAGTGAGTAAATCCCTGCTTTGAAAATGCAGGGTGAAGATCATCAAAACCTGATAAAACATCTCTTATATAGAAATAATTGCATTTCAGCAAAAATATGCAATCTGTTTGTTAACCAAAATATAAAGCCAATAGATTGCTACAACAAATAGCACAAAACTCAACATATTGGAACTATGGATACAAAACACAACATATTGGAACTATGGATCTCTTAATAGATTTTCCATAAAACTTCTTCTAGCTCAACGGACCAGATCTCCTCTGTCCTTGATAACCAGAGCCTCTAGCTCGATTGACCAGAGCCTTTGCATTCAAACGAAACAACACCCAAGCAGAAACCCTCTAGACCTAACAAAGTCTGGTCTAGAAAGAACCTACCTAAATTTTAAAAGATAAATAAGCTAGAATCAGAGCTCCTCTAGTTCTTTGCTCCTTTTTATAAATATTTTAGAAGAAAAGATTTAATTTTTAAAAGACAGAACTCTGATACAGAGCTCAGACACAGAGTTCGGGTACAAAGCCTTAGATAATAAGAAATAACTATTTTCAAGATACAGAGCTTCTGTATAATACATACAGAGCTTCTCGTTTATAAAATTCCTAAAATATTTTAAAGTCTTTTTACATGACCAGAAGTTCTTTGGTCCTTCTGAAAGACCAACCATAGCCCCTATGCATTATTCTCACATATGTTTAAAAAAATCATAGGCAATTGAAGCCTCTGGTTATAAATCATTTTCCCCTTCTCAATAACATCAAAAATTATTATTCTAAAGAACAATACCTCTAAATCATCAAGTCACGAAGAAATGTTGATTTAAAATTATTGTATCTGATAGTGATAATAATAAGAGTTATAATATTACTCACACCAGGAATTGCCACCCTTATATCCATAGGTACACCTTTACTTGATATGACACCTTTATTTCTTCTTTAAAATAGGGTTCCTTACCAGAACAGACTTACGTCATCATGTCTGGAAGTACCCAATACCCAGTTCTAGGCTAGAACAAACAAATGTCATCACGTCTGGGGGAACTATTTCTTAAAACAAAGCTTTATTCCATAACAGACTTACGTCACTACGTCTGGAAGAAACATTTGAAAATAGAGTTTCAAACCAAAACAGACTTACGTCAACACGTCTAGGAGAAACATTTTCCAAAATATAGTTTCAAACCAAAACAGACTTATGTCACCATGTCTGAAAGAAACATTTCCCAAAATATAGTTTCAAACCAGAACAGACTTATGTCACCACGTCTGGAAGAAACATTTAATATCTTTTCCACTTTCTTAAAAGATATAAAATACCCCTTTTCACAATATAACAGATTAAACAAAAATTGTGAAATCCCATTATCAAATTTTCAAATTCAACAATAATTTCATAAGTCAACTCTCATCCGGTCAACACTTGTCCGGACAAATCTATCCGGACAACACATATCCGGACAACACATATCCGGACAATACTCAGCCAGACACTCTTATCCAGATGATACATGACATTTAAGCAAGAAACTTATTCGGACACACCCTCTCCAGACAATATAGTGTCCGGACATAAGTTTAATCGAACAAGCATAAGATCACTAGGTCGAATAACAATCAATCGGATACACTTTCATCGGACAACAAGTGTTCGGGTACAATTCTCATCTGTCAACATGGTGACCGGACATGCCCTGATCGGACAACACGGTATCCGAACACAAACTTCATTAGTTAAGCATATTATACTAATCCGGACAACACAATGTCCGGACAACTCTAACAAAGTGGTCGGTGAAAAGATCCATACGGTCAAAGGAGATGAACAGGATCATATACAATATTTTCAATACATAAAAAATATAAACAAGTAATCTTAGCAGTATTCAAAAGTTGTTTTTAATAAACACTCACCTTTGCAAATTCATAATTTTGAAAGAAAATAACAACACGAATCAGAATTGATCTAACTTCAGTTTCCAAACTTAGCAATGAAAACCCACAGAAACTCTCTCTCTCTCTCTCTCAATTTCTTTCCAAGAATGGCAAGAAGCTTGCCTTTCTTAAACAAATCACTTTTATACTCTTCCTTAAAAAGGAAGGCGGCTGATTAACATACATAACCCTCATGCATGCATATATATATTTAAAAGAATATACATCTACTCTTCATGCATGCCCGTGAATACATATAAAATGCACACACACACACATACATATATATATATATATATATCCATAATTCCCATACATAAAATATACACACTCACATATTAATCTCATGTAAGAATGTATCCACATGATCAATTATAACAATTAATTAGATATTCATGTGATCACATAATCAGGTAATCACATAAAAATGTGGTGGCATGAATGTTATTCAGTGGAAATTTGATGACATGGATGTAGAGGGACACGTACCTTAATTACTTGCCTCACATATCTTAACATGACAATCTTTAACATATCGTTAAATGAAAAAACATTGAACTTTAACATGACTTAATTATTGATATCATATATGAACATACCTTAACATTAAAAGCTTAACATACTTTAACAGGAAAAACACTGAATCGTAACAAATTCTTCCATACTATAACATACCTCATATACCTTAATAACTCGGATCGTTCCCTGATGCGAAAAAACAAATGAAAATTTTGTCCCTCCTCTACAAAAAACCATGCGTGTTGCTCGTCATTGGATAAAAAATGATCGAGGCCACAAAAGGGGTTCTCACGAAAATAGGGAGTTCTCATCAGAAGACAACCCTATAATTGGAATCATGTGAGTAATTTTTTGTTGAAAACAACAAGATATTTCTTAGCCTTTAGATGAGTTTCTTTTATATCTGATGGCTCATAGAAGACGCATAACTTCATTGCTTTCATTCACCTTCAATCTCGTTAACATACTTTTACATACCCTCAGTCACCTTACCATACATGAATTTGTTAAAGTAGATATGCAAAGGTACACAAAATTAGAAATGGAGCTGTGTGAATACATGGTGACGAATATTGATGAAGGTCTGTTTCTCACCCTCCTTACAAGAAAATTGGTTTTACCAAAACCAAACTCTATAGAGGCTAATCATTAAAGAACCCACAAAATTGTAAGAATCATGAGAATTTATATATTATGTGCTATTTGACATAATATTTTTTTTTATCTAAGGCTAGTTATTAAGGTATTGATTGACATTTATTTGTTTCACATGTATTTGTTAGAATACGAAACTTTTTTACGTGGTTGTGAAACAAAACAAAATACATATAAAAAGTTTCACAATGCAAAATCAAATATGTATTATATAAACTAAAACACGTTGTGACAACAAATACATGTGTTAATCAATAATTTAAATCCTAGTCCGAGATGGAAAAAGATATCATGTGAACCAATACTTAATTAAGGTAAAAGTTGTAAGGACTCTTACAGTATATGACAGTTCCAATTTGTTAGTCACACACACACACATATATATAGAGAGAGAGGATGAAGAGGGATTGATCTCTCTTTCTGATACAGGGAGGATTCGAGAGTCAACATACACTAACATAGATCAATGAGAAAAAAGAGAACGAGCTCAAAAGAAGCTCTAAGTTCTACATCGGAAATTGGAACACAATCGTTGGCGCGACTTCTCTTGTGACCTAGGTCGCGTGCCTGATCATGCACACGATTTGACGAATCCCCAATGGATTGCATTCATTGGTTTATTTGATTATTTTGTTTTTTAATTAGTCTAGGTTAACTATTTAATTTTAGTTATTATTTATCAGCTTTATATTTAGATTAGGAATATTATTAGTTTACTTTTAGTTATATTTTTATGAGTTTCATTGTTGGTTTAGAATTAGGATTAGTTTGGATTTAGATTTCATAGTTATCTTTGAGCTAGTTTACATTATAAATATGTTTAATGTTTTCATTATTATTAAGTTTATTATTAATTAATATAATTATTTTAGAGTTTTATCTCTAGTTTTAAGAGTTCTCTTAATTTTTCGAGCGTCTCGTTGTAAGGCTCATTATCTTAAAGGGTTTAGGCATTTTTCGATCCTTCGCAACTCCCCGCTGCATCAGTGGGTATTAGAGTATGATTCACCTGTCTTTTTCACTAACAATGTCACATCAGCAGCCCACTATCAAAGCAAACTTGGGAGAGATGAAGGTGCCCTTAACCACCACACTCGCTAATCTAACAGCGTCTGTCAACAAACTATATCCTAACCTCGATAACGACCACCGTCAGAGAAGGGGTAGGTACAAGGAACTGGTCAAGGTTCTGCATGGTGATCACTACAACCCTATAATGTATTCGATTTCTCTCCTAGGAAAACCACCGTCCTTTTGTAAAAGCCACATGAAAAAGATAAAGTCTTAATGGACATGGTTCAAGGTAAAGAACTCATCATCATAAAAGAGCCACAACAAGAAATCTGTAACGAGCCTAAAAAGTCGACAACAGATTTTTGAGCCAGCAATAGAAGACCGCAATGTGAACCAATTGATGACATTCTCGAACCGCCAAAACCCTTGTCACTAGAAGTCAAGAATGTTGACCCCGAAGAGGATATTGCCGATATTTTAGTACCCAAGGCTCTGAATCAGAATGAAACAATTCCTACTAAAGTTCTTGTTGCTTCTTACCCTTTCAAGTTTGATAAAGTATTGCTTGTATGGAAGCAACCACGACAACATCCTTTGGGATTTGAAGATTAATTGGTCAAGTTTTTTAAATTTCGAAGATCGAGTTGTGAACTCAAACGTTTTGAAGGAACAAATGTTCTACGAGTTGGGTGAAGATGTGTTTCAAACGAACTCGAGGTCGAGTTCTTTTCAAGTGAGGGTGATTGATAACAAGGAGGATTCCGGAATCAACTAACTCCATCATGGATCAATGGGAAAAAAGAAAACGAGCTTGCCTTGAAATTATGCGTCAGAAACGGTAACACAATCATTGGCGTGAGTTCTCCCTTGACCTGGGTACGTGCCAAGCCGTGCACATGTTCTGACGAGTCCCGAATGAATTGCATTCATTATTTCATTTGTTTATTTGATCGTTTTGTTTCTTAACTAGTTTAGGTAAATTATTTAAATTTAGCAATTATTTATTACCTTTATATGAAGATTAGGATTATTATTAATTTACTTTTAGTTAATTATATTTTATTAGTTTTATAGTCGGTGTAGAATTAGGACTAGTTTGAATTTAGATTTCATTGTTATCTTTGATCTAGTTTATATTATAAATAGGGTTTAATGTTTTCATTATTATTGATCAACATAATTATTTTAGAGTTTTATCTCTACTTTTTAAGAGCTTTCTCTTAATTTTTCGAACGTCTCGTTGTAAGGTCATTATCTTAAAGGGTTTAGATGATTGTCGATCCTTCCACAACTTCCTGATGTATCACTTTTTCTCTCATTGTTTGCAGATTGTGAGAGAAAAACCAATATCGTTGGTAGACAGACAGTATATATGACAACATATTGAACTAATGTAATTAATAAAGATGACATCAAACAAATACGAGATAAATGAACGTTGTTCGGTATTTACCTATCATCCTCCCCCATCTAATGCTCTATTTATTTTGTACATTGCATCCCACCCAAGGTTCAAAATAGCACGAGGTTTTATGTAGCGGTGAGGTCAAGTTTCAAACCTTGCATGTCATGGTGATGACGTGACGTTTTTCAAAGCGGCAAATTTATATGTCATATATATATATATATATATATATATACATATATGTTTTCTATATATTATCTAATCAGATAATGATACTAAAAAATGTACATTCATATTAGAAGAAGAAAAAATCATATAGATTATTATTATAAGAATAATTTTATCACATTAAGCACATATATAACACTCTTCTTATAACTTTGAACACACACTAAAAGAAAAAAAAAACATAAACTCTTAATATTATATAAATAGACATGATACAATTTTTATTTTATATCAACGAAAATGATAATAAATTAGTCAAAATTAGTTTTTGTTTAATTATTTAAAATAGAACTTAAAAATATAATTTTATAACTTCTTTTGAATCATGAGTCCATAACGTTTATAAATTTATGAAACTGTGAGTAATGTGGTTATATAAATCTAATACTGTAAGATCTAAAGTAAGTATAAAAACACAAAAGATAAAAACAAATATTTAAAAAAAAAGTCATATCTTTTAAAAAAAGTGTGTTATGGCATGCCATGACATCTTACCTTACAGAAACGCCATGGACCATTTTGTAACGCTGAAGAAACATCTTCCGCCATATCACGCCATGACACGTCTTTTTGAACACTGATTCCACCGCCTTCGATTATAACATTCCCTTATCGGCCAACAACTTCTACACCTCCAAAGCTATCAACTTTATCTGATTTTTAATTAATGTTTTTTTATGGATAATCTAAAAGGGAAATGTGTCCCCCAAATCTTGTCCCTTAAAGGATAATTATGTAAAATAAACATGTCTACTACATGTTTCTATATATGTTCTACAACTTTTAGCACACCCTTTACAGCACCACCTTCTATGGTCTTCACAACAGCAATTTTGACTTATTGAATATCTTTTTTCCAATTATATCCATTTTAAATTTGCATTTTTGAATTTATATATAATGTAATAATGTCATTTAGGGATCGTTTATCAAATACTTACCGGTAAATGGTTTACCTATAAATTTTAACACTATCATTTACTTACCGGGTAACATTTTAGTCCACCAAAATGATATCAGCAATAATTTACATGGTAAGCGCTTACCGTGGTAAGAGTCGTCGCTTTCACTTACCGTGGTAAGAGTCGTCGCTTTCACTTACAGGGTAAGACTTTTGGTTTTTATCTCGCTCTAACTGAGTAAGTTCTTGATTCTTACCATATCCATCAGGTAAGATAAGGTAAGCGCTTATCCCGGAAAACGTTTGGTAAACAGCCCCTTAATCTATTAAAAATAATAAATTGCTTTTAGTTGTTTAAAACAATTCTAATGTAGCTATTAAAACATCAAACTTGGTGTTTTGGTGCTCAAAAATCCACTAATATACTTTTATTATAAGTGTTACTTTTAACTACGTCTTTTTATTTTTATTATTTATTTCTTTGGGTTGGTTAATAAATATTCTTTCTTTACATGATTATCCATAAAGTATTATAAAAAACATTTATCTACACAATACTATTAAGTACAAGTATCGTTCATTAATGCAGTTGTCTTAAAATTCAAGATTACAGATTATTAGAACATACGTATAACCTTTTAAAGCTTTTTGAACTTCATAAACTAACAAATACGACCGATAAACATGTTCAAGTCTTCGCACCGTGAGCTGTTTTAAAAAAGGGAAGAAGTGAAAGGGATTATGGGTTCTTGAATCATAAAGACAAAAAGGGGTTGCTTTTCCACAGCTGGAAAAACAGAAAAAGTGGGCTTACTGATCAAAGGAGAAAAGGGGAGGTTTTTGGAGGAGGATACAACACATGAACACAAGAAGGTTTTGGGGAGTTGTAGACGCACACCACGAGGGATGTTATACAGCAGCAAAATGCACATCACAGGGGCTGTTTTGTTTTACTGTAGCAAAAACCACGAACAGGGCCTGTTTTGACAGCAGAAAAAGCAGCAATCTTGGGGATCGATTGGAGACAATTCTAGACAGCGACGATAAGAGAGGAGAGCCAGACCCGTTCATGACATTTTATAGGCCCTGTGCGAACATAAAAACAAGACCCACTGCAAGAAATAATTAAGGCTTTTAGCAACGACTTTTGTTGTCGCTAAAAGTCCATTTATGATAAAAAAAAAAAATATATAACAACATGTCGTCGCTATAAGTTGTGGCGGAAACATGTCTCGCTAAAAGGTGCATCGTCAAAGCTCATTTTTCTTGTAGTGACCCTCCGTAAGTACGAAAACAAACTCAGTAAATGTTTTTCATTAGTATAAAATTATGTAAAAGAAATGCTAATAATTTACTGATTAAAGAAATCTTATTTATCTTTATTACAAATATATAAGAGAGTACTTAAAGTTCACTTACTTCTTATTAGCTAATTTGAAACCAAGAGTATAGAAACTATGGTTGATAAATTTATATAAAAAGTAAGAATTTTTTTAGTTAAGAACAAGAAATATATGTTATTTTGATATAAAAAAGAGAATTCATGTAAATGAAGTAATTGTGAGGGTTAATAAGAGATTAATAATAAAGAAGATTATCAAAGTTTTCCAGACAAGTAGACAAACGAGGATCAATAAGAATATGAAAAAAAAAGATGATCCATTGAGATCTAATAAGAATAAATAATGAATTAAACATATAATATGTAAGCTCAACAAATGATTGTTTGTGCACTTAAATAGAATCATGTGCTATGCTGGAATCCCATTGAAAGATACATAAGTCAAACAATTGATAAAAATATTTAAATTCTATTTTTCTTTTTCTTTTTTGCTCAACTAAAATAAAATGTTAATATTAAAAGTTTATGGAACATGACATTTATAAGAGACATTACTAAATACATCTAGTAGAAAAAAATTATTAATTAATCATAAAACCATGAAACACGTCATAAATTATAAGAAGAATAGATTGATCGTCAAACAAAAGTAAAATATTTTATGTAGAAGCAAAAATAAATTAACAATAGTGAGCAAAAGCAATTAGAACAACATAATCAAATAGCAATAGTCAATAGAAAAAGAAATTGATAAAAATATCCAACAAAAATATATAGCAGCAAGGAGCACATGACATTAACGTTGAATTGTTGAAGCACGAAAACAGTCAAACATATAGCATTTTGCAAAAGCTAATATCATTAGACATTGTTGAAGATAAAAAAAATTAGAAAGACAATAAACAATAGCATATAATGAATGACCAATTAATTTTTTTTCTTCTCAAATGTAATTAGTTGATGTATTTTTTGGCTCTTATTATCTACTAAATTTTTTTTGCCTCTTATTATATGCTACAATCTTTTAGATTTCTTTAATTTATTAAATTATTTTAGACTACTATTGTATTTTAAGGAAAAAATTTGGGCCCCTGATATTTTTGGACCCTAGGCGTGCGCCCATGCCATCCTCCCCCAAGGACAACCCTGAGGAGAGCGATCGATTGAAGCCTTTTTGCTACTATATTTTCATTGTTAACTAAGATAGATAAGCTCAAAACTTGTGTTGCTTTGCATTCAATTGGTTACTTCATTCGGTTTTGTTTAATTCGAAGTTTAAGGGTCTGTTTGTTTTGTAGGATTATTTTTGAGGCATTTGGATTGGAATAGATTTGAAATCATTTGGTTTGGTTTGTAGGATTTGGAAAGGAATTGGATTCCATTA
This sequence comes from Cynara cardunculus var. scolymus, assembly GCF_001531365.2. Taxonomy (NCBI): domain Eukaryota; kingdom Viridiplantae; phylum Streptophyta; class Magnoliopsida; order Asterales; family Asteraceae; genus Cynara; species Cynara cardunculus. Next base: position 15,788 of record NW_020201802.1, read on the forward strand.
TTTATAAATAATTTAAAAAATATATATAAATAATTATAAAATAATTAAATTACATTTTTATTACAAATGTTTTTAACATTTTTAACACCTTATTTCATACAATCCCGTGAAATCCCAAGCACCCCCTAAAGAATTTCAAAATCCTATGTTTATAAGACTTCAATTAAATCCTAGGATTTATGTTGGGTCACCTATTGATTTGGTGATGACCCACTGATCTGTTCCTCTATCCTATCAACACTTAGTAGTTATTGGTTTCTTAATACATACTTAAAACCGTTGGCAAAATCGAAGACTAACTGATGTGAAGACAGAAGGTCACCGATGAGGTACTGTGGATCAACTATTTAAATTACACAACAAGACTCAAAGTAGCTGATTTGAAGATTGAAGATGTTTTGTAGCTACTAGCCGACTAAAGGAAGATCTTCATGCACCGGGATTTGTATGTAGCTGTTTGAAGCTACTAATCCATCCAAAGAAGATCTCCCTATAGACTGACTATATCTCAACATGTACCTGATAAAGACATTCCTTATCAGGATATTTGTTTTTGCATGAACAGTGTTGTGTGCATGTTGTGTGCGATGAAAATGATATATCAACTACAATCAAGTCAACGCTTGTCTTCTTATCCTAAGATGACAAGTGTTCCCATGCATTTAATGCATGAAGGTAGTATAAAAGACAGTATGCATCTCTCATGCAAATAATGCTTTCCTGAAAGAATTTCTAAGTGCATTCTCAAAGGTAATCGACTATCTTCTACTATACCCCTATTCTCTTGTGTGTGAAGAAAACCTTAGTGTTCTTCTGTTGGTCCCAGCCAGGTCTACAAGAGTTTAGAGGAACAATATGTAGAAAAAGGGGGGGATGAATACAAACACAGAAAACTTTCGTATTTATAAAATATATATTGATATAGAAGGATCAATACGGATTTTTTGCAGATTGTTTGCAGAAATAGAAAAGGTAAAGATAACCTATCTAAAACAATCTAAGATTATACACAAATATACTTAGCAAATAGAATAGATTTGCCGAAAAGATAAAGACATAAATATGTTCTTCTTGAGTAAGAACTTTAGAATTTAGAGAGAAATTCTAACTTGCTTGAAGATAAGCGTATGTGTTCTGTAGGTAGTTGTATAGTGCATGGAGAGAGCACTCAACTATTTATACCTATTGCAATAAATGAAAATCAGAAGGGATGGAACACGCGTCAAGCTTTAAGAGGAAAGTTTGTCATTCGCTACAGTAAGTAGTACATTTGTCTATTCATGAGCAAACATCCTTTCGTGGAGTTGGTGGACACTAGATTCGACTAGTCGGCTCCGTGGTGTACTATACTCTTGGAAGGGTATGGGTTTGTCGTTTGTGTGTGGAAGGACAAAACAAAAACAATCGTGCATGGCAAGCTTCATTTGATCGTTGAATGCTAGAATAACACTTGAGGTCTATGCAGCATTCACTGAGGCTTGTGCAGTCTTCACACATATGTTGACCAGGTTGTAATCACTGAATATTGCTTCAGATCACGAACGTGCCAGTCACTAATCTTCAGTTTCAGTCTTCGACATTCACTAAAGATTCTTTGGTGTGATTTTTGTCTTCTTGAAGTATCGTTGTCGTTGTAGGATTACAATGCGTGTTTCAGCGGTTACTAAATAGATTCAGTGATGATCGCTGGAACTGAAAAGACAGAAACAGTAATACTTCGAAAGGTAAAATGGATTATCATCAAATCAATGAGAGAGAGGATCAACAATCTCCCCCTATTTGATGATGACAAAACAACATAAAAAAAAATTGCCTTAAGGTTTAATAGTAAGGAAAAGTTACATATAAAGTACATGTCCCTTTTAACTATTTTGGGATCTTTTTCAGTGATACAGTTTTTACTATATAAGTTTTCTTAAGTTACAAGTTTAAGGAAAAGTACAAGAAGGGAAACTGAAACTGAAAACATGTTCATTGACTGAAGATTGTTAGTGACTGTAAAGAATACTGGAACTCATAGACATGTGTCCGTATTACTCTTTTCAGTGATCTTTTTCAGTGAGGCTGATGAAACATTAATCAAAGGAAAATTACAAGTACTTCAGTCAGTACATTTCTAGAATTATTACATATGAGTTGTACACTGAAAGAAAATACATAGAAAAATAAGACTTACAATGAAAGATAAATTTACAAGACAAAATTTCATAACTAATCTAAGTCGCTAAAGTCAATGTAACCAGGTACTTCTTCTCCAAGCATCTTTCGACATAGAAGTTCTCTTCTGATTTTGTGGTCTATCATTTCACCAAAGAGATCATTGTCCAACGAATATCTTAGATAAGCAAGATGTTCCATAGGACAAAGATTAAACTCAGACACTCTCTGGAAGTTGTTTTCTCCTTCATAGTCAAGGAATATAAATCCAAACTCAGGCTTTAGATGCACAGTGTTGGGTATGTAAGGACCCTTCGCTGGCAAAGAGAGGTTCAACATGGAGATGTCTGGCTTCTTCGAATCCTTGAGGATTTCGTCCAAGGAGAACTTTGTTTCATGTTCATTCCTCAGAGTTGGTCTATCGTTAAGACATGACGGTTTTATTCTTTCACCTTTCTTCAATGACGGCTTTGTAGGTACAACCAAGAATTTGGACATCTTTTTGATCAGCTTGCTGAGAATGTCTTCAATTATTGGCTTATGCCTTGACTTTGAGCGCTGAATGGCTTGGCGGATTTCCAGCCAGTCACTATAGCCATATTGTCCAATGTAGGAAGGATACTCTGTGACAGCTTCAAGGTTGTCTCTGGTGATGAGCATGGAGACGAGCATTCCACCATCTTTCATCCGTCCATTCATGTGACGTTTGAGATGTGATGGGGACTTATTCTCTTATTTAGACGATCTTCGCTCCATTTTCTATCTCAGTCATTCAGCTTCATTGCCTTTTCATGTTCAGCTTCTGCAATGGAAAGCAACTTAGCTTGGGCCTTGACAGCGTTCACCATCTTTTTAGATTTTTTCTTTGGAAGAACTTGAGCAGCAAGAGACTTGGCCAACTTTAGGCTGTCCTCAGTCTGTTGTCGTTGAAGATTGAGTTCTTCCTCAGCCTTGAGTGCCTCGAGTCTTTCAACTTCAGACAGAAAGTCAAACTCACCACAACTAGAGGTACTAAGAGGGATTTTTACTCTAGTTTGTTCGAGTGACTTCTTAAGCTGAGTCATCTGCTGGTCACTAGGAACACTGAAGGTTGGGTTTTCAGGTACCCATTTCTCTAGTCGACCGCAGGTAGTAGAAGGCATAGAAGAGAGTTGACAAAAGAAAGTGACTATTGCAAACCTGGAGAATTTTGTACTTTGAGGCACGACAGGTTTGAAGAGAACCTTGAGATTTCCTTCTTTACCAACACCCTTGTCTTTCGATGCGGTGTTCTGGTCCTTTGAGGAAGTATCCTTCTCTTTTTCTTTCTCTTTCTCCCCCTAGGGTGAAGAATCCCTGAGAGAGACTCATTTCAGAGCATTGATAGGCTTGTGGTACTGAATCATGAAGTCGTCGTCATTGTCGTCGTCATCATCATCACCACCGTGATACTTTCCAGCGTTAGGAAGGGACGGAGATTCATCATCATCTTCATTTTCATTGTCTTCATTATCATATTCCTCATCACCAGCATCAGATGCAGGGGTGATAGGAAGGTCTTCGTCATGAGCTTCAGCATCAGTTCTGAGGGCATCATCAACGACCTCAGTTTCATTAGCTTCATGGGAAGTGATGGTTTCATCAACAACCTCAGCTTCATTAGCTTCAGTTCTAGGAGCATCAGCTTTAGGTTCAGTTGTAGGGACAACAACAGCAACATCCAGATCTTTCTCCCCCTCTTTGTCATCAGCATGACTAGAGAAGAGGTTATCAAGACTCAGTGCTATGATGTCCATCCGTTGTTTAAGCTCGCTTAATGATCTATCTTGAAGAAGACCGACTTCGAGAGCCTGATCCAGTGTGAGGCGCTCCATCACTGTCAAGAAGGGTGTAGGAGCTAGTACTGGACATTGAAGGAGCTCCAGTATCTACTACAACAATTCACCATACCTGGCAAGCTGAGCATTCGCTTCATCGGCTTTGCTGTTTAGAGTAGAAATAGCATCAGCGTTGGTGCTTACAGCAACTTGCACCACAAAAAGTTGTTCATTGACTTCATTACGTCAGCGTTGACAGCTGAGAGGTCAGCGGAAACTTCATCCCTAAGAGGCATGCCTTTATGGACTTCATCCATTTTTATGAAGACAGTCTATACAGTAGGGAGTAGCAGCTTCACGTCATTAGCCATGTTATATTCCTCTTCCATGGCTGGCGTTTCTTCATCGCAAGGACCTGAAGAAGAAGATGGTTGAGCATAAGATGGCTCGGGGTTAGAAGAAATGAAAGGGTAGGATGGAGGATTACCTGAGGGTTCATCAGCACCATCTGAAGGATTGATGTTGGTTCTCTCCAGGTTGCCTTCATGTGGATAGGCGTCCATTAACTGAGGTGTTTCGAGAGGAGCAACCTCAGGTACTGTGGTGGGTGCTTCATCATGAGTGAATACAATCGATGATGAGTCATGAGCACGTGTTGAGAACAAAGAAGGAGGAGAGGAGAAGATGGCTGAGAATGGTGGAAGTAGGTGTTCAGCAGTGGCTATGCTGATATTTACATCTTCAGTGATTTGGGTCACTGAGACATTTGTGATCGGAGCCATAAGTACGACAGTGACTGTAAAAATCACAGAAGAGATTGTAGGAGACCAAGCTGAAGGTGCCTTGAGGTTAAGGCTAGTTTCAATAGCTGAAACCTTTTGAGAGGTAACAACCAGAGATGTGGTTGTTCCCTTTTTGGCTTTCTTGTCCCTTGATGGAGAACCAAAAGTGGTTTGAGAGGAGGTTCTTTTAGAAGAAAGGGAGGTGGTGGTTGGGATAGACTTTGGGGGGGTTTCCTTAGTCTTGACCACTGGAGCAAGGGAAGAAGGACATACCAACACAGTTGGAGAAGCTGAAGAAGGATATGTAGGCGTAGTTGAAGAGAGCGTAACGTCTTCAGTCCTCAGCTTATGATCCAGGATCTGGATCCAAGCTTGTAGATGGGAAGGTTTCCTTCTGTGGAGTACTTGTTGCTAAATATCTTAGCAAACACCATGGATAAGAACTTGGTGTAAGGTACTACCTTCTCCCTCTAGCGCTTGTTCAGCTTCAGCACCAGATCTTCAAAGATCATGCCGGCAAAGTTGATCGGCCTTTGGCGAATGACAGAGACAACAATGTTCAACGCAACTCTGGACGTTTGATCCTGTTCACCAGTATTGCTTCCCATATATTGGATGAAATGGTAAAACAAGAACTGCAATACCGCAGGCATGCGGTTCATCTCAATTATTGAAAGCAACTTTGAGGGGATCGCTGGAGTCCTTCTTTGTTGGCCAGGCGTAGCCAATATCATCCAAACAAGAGATGATATCTTCAGTGGAAGGTTCATCAGCATAAGGACCCTTTGGAAGACGGAGGGCGGTCCTTATTGTGGCAACGTCGAAAATGACAGTCATTCTGTTGAAGGTGAAGGAGATTTTCTCCACCTGTTGACTAGACTTATCAGTATTGAACGACTTCAGCAGTAAGCCAGAATTGCTGAAGAACTTCCTTCACTATGATTGGTTCATGGGAGATAGCGAAGAAGATAGGGGAGTTCTTGAGGAATGTAGCAGCTTCCTCGTAGTAGGACTTGTTGGCCGGAATGTCTAACAAAGCCACATGATTATTTGGCTTGAAAGACATATCGTCAATTGAAAAGTTCATGTTCTTGGCAGACATTTATGTTATAAGTAAGAATTAAGAAATAACAGACTTGTTAGAAATCCAAGATATAGTTGTGAGCTTATTAAGTTTTGGAACAATAAAACTTCTTTTGAAAAATCCACAAAGAAAATATCAGGGTTTTTCAAGAAGAATAGGTGTATAGAAACCTGAGATTATAACCAAATAGAAGAATGTGTTAATAATCTTTATGTTGGTCGTTTAAGAGAACAAGATCTTAAGTAACCTAACATTAGTTTTTTAAAAGGGGAAGAACAGATCAAGTAGAAAGAAAAATTATCAATCTGTGAGACTTAGAAGAAGAAGGTTGAAAGGTTTGAGCGGTTTTTAGTTCTTGCTTGCAAATGATTTTGAGGCAGATGTTCGACAAAAGTATTTGAAAGCGTAAGACAAAATTGAGAGGAGAAGTCTCATATTTATAGGTAGGAGGAGAGAGAAATGGAATTAGGAGAGAGAAAATGGAATTAGGAGAGAGGAAAATACGACTTTAAAAGTTGTGCAATGATGAAAAAAGTAGCACATTCTCATCCACGATTGGATGAATTTTGAGTGGTCGTGTGTGTCAGAACGATACGCACGTCTAAAAAAATCGTATCGTTTAAATAAAAATGACCTCATAAAACGTTTCATTTTCCATTTCTTTTAAAACAAAAAGTTTTAAGAAATTCAAAAACTACATTCTAAAGAATATGAAAGGGTTTTGAAAGGGTTCAATGATAAGAAGAATCACGGAAGAGAAGTAAATCTTTTAAAACATTGATAACCGAAGGAGAAAAGCTTCAGTGATGGTTTTGTTTTAAGAAAGGAAAATATCATAGAGAGATATATTTCCATAAAAGGTTTAGTGATGGAAGAAACACTCAAACTATCTTTTAAAAACTTTTGAATCACTGAATAAGAAAAGGTTCAATGATCATTTTTGTTTTAAGATAAGATAAGTATATCATAGAGAGATATACATCAACGATAGAAAGAATCGCTGAAACAATCTTTTAAAACGTTTTGATCACTAAAGATGAAAAGATTCAGTGATAGTTTTAAGTTTTTAAAGAAAAAGAATAAATATACATACCTTAGAGATAAAAAATATATTTACTCAGGAGTTCAGTAATAGAATAAGAACACTGAATTATTTCACGTACTGAGTAATGTATATAGTTGAAGGAATTAATCCTTAGTGTTTAGCATTCCAAGTTTGCTGATCAAGATGTTAAATCTTGTCTCATCAAGAGGCTTGGTAAAAATATCAGCAAGTTGGTAGTGAGTGGGAATAAGGTGAAGTTCAATATTACCATTCATAACGTGATCTCTGATAAAATGATATCGGATCTCAATATGTTTGGTCCGGAGTGAAGAACATGGTTGTTTGCAATCGCAATAGCACTAGTGCTATTGCAATAGATAGGAGTTTTAGAAACTGAAGATCATAATTGTTAAGTCGCTGAGCTGGTTTTTCATCCAAAGGACTTGGGCACAACAACTTCCAACGGCAACATATTCAGCTTCAGTAGTTGATGTGGACACATAATTTTTCTTTTTACTTGTCTAGTTTACCAACTTTCCACTTAGAAGTTGACAGACTCCAATGGTGCTTTTCCTATCAATTTTGCAAACTGCAAAATCACTATCCGAATAACCTATTAAGTCAAAACCTGAACCCTTAGGGTACCAGAGACCCAAAATAGATAACACATTAAAAAAAACAATTAGAACTACATAACCAAATAACAATAGTCAATAGAAACATAAATTGATAAAAATATCCAACAAAAATATATAGCAGCAAGAAGCACATGATTTTAACGTTGAATTGTTGAAACACGAAAACAGTCAAGCATATAGAGATAACTGTGATAACTAGATCCTGGTTATCACCCAAGGTAATTAATGTGTGTGATTATTTGATAAGTGATTTCGTGATAGCATGATAAATTATTATATTCGATCATGCTAATATGTGAAATTATGTGCATAAATGAGTATGCAATAAATATGTGAATTTTATGCATAAGAAATATATGCTTGATATGCATGTATGTATGCTTAAGTGAAAGCATGTATTAAATTATGCATGTGTGCATAAGTATTTATATGGATAATTGGATGTATGCATGCATGTGAAGGCTACATAAGGCAGTCGACTTTCCTAAGTAGGAAAGGGTATAAAAGGAGGGCTTAGCCTCCAGTTTACTCTTCTTGCTATTTTGATTAAGTTGAGCGATTTAAGGTAAGAGAGTTGACCGGATTGTTCTTGACCGAATTACAAGATCAAGTTGATTTCAAGTGTTTGGTTTCAAAAGATTTAAGGTGAGTGGTTAAAATGTTTTGAACCATTTTGTTTGCATCTTGAATTATGTTTTTTTAAAGTTTCATACCTGTTTTAAGTTTAATCTGGCTATGTGTTGAACGATTTAGATTAAACCGGATGAAGGGTAAACGATTTAAGGTTTAAATCGGACAAGGCTTAGTCGATTTAGATTAAACTGGATAAGAGGGTTGAGTGGTTTAGTCTTAAACCGAACAAGTGTTGAGCGGTTTATGATCATTGAGTTTATACCAAGTATTTTGAACGGAGAAGTAGGAATACGACTAAAAGGTGACCGGATTATTTTAAATCGGACAAATCTTAAGCGATGTAGTGTCCGGACTTGTTATCCGGACAAAAGTGTTGGAATTTATTCTAAGTGTTAAATCGGACAAGCCTTGGACGATGTGTTGTCCGGATTTGGTAAACCGACCAAGATTTGACCGGAGATGAAGTCCGGCCAAGCCATGTTGACCGGATTTGTGCTATGCCTTGTGCTTGATTGATAAAAATTGTTATTTTATCATAAAATGGGAATTTTTGATATAGATAATTTTGAATTAATAAATAATTCCATTGACTGCGGTCTATTTGGAATTATTTTTTTGTAAAGTGTTTTGATGAGGAAATAAAGGTGGCATATCAAGGAGAGGTGTACCATGGGATATGGGTGGCATATCAATGAGAGGTGTACATTTGGATATAAGGGTGGCATTTGTATGTGTGTTGTATGATATAACTCTTTCTATTATATTCCTTAAGATTACCGTGGTTTGGAATCTTTATTTCTTTGTGATTTAAAGATTTAGGATCAATGTTCTTATTGGAAATTGTAGTCTGGATGTTATTGAGGAGAAAATAACAGGTTTGGCCTGAAACTTTAAATAGACCTTGTTTGATTAGAAAAGGTTTAAAAGTGGCATTATATGAAACATGGTTGGTTCAAAGGTATGCTACTTGAATAACTGAATGCTTGGCTTGAAAAGGGGAAGGTACTTGTAATATGCCCCATTTGTTCATATATTGATTATATATGTGAAAAGTTGTTTTATTTAAAAAAATTTGGTGATTATCACCTTGCAATAACTTAAATAGCGTAACTCACTAGACCTTTCGGTCTAACCCTCGTTTTGTGATTTTAACTATGTATTGCAGGAGGTACGGACGGTAAGGGGAAGGGGAAAATGTGATATTTTCCTAAATGCTTATCTACATGAAAAATTGTTTATGATGTATAGTTTTGATTGATGAACGATAATTAGTACAAGAAATGTATTTTGAATTTTTGGGACATGTATTATGTATGGTTAATTCTTGTACTATGGGACCTAAGTGGTGTATAAATATTTATTCTTTCATATGAAGTATATGTTACATGCAATGTGTGGTATGGGGTGTTATAATAACAATAGTCAATATCATTAGACATTGTTGAAGATAAAAAAAAATTAGAGAGACAATAAACAATAGCATGTAATGAATGACCAATTAATTTTTTTTTTTTCTTCTCAAATGTAATTAGTTGGTATATTTTTTTGCCTTTATTATCTACAAAATACTTTTTGCCTCTTATTATATGCTACAATTTTTTAGATATCTTTAATTTATTAAATTCTATTAGACTACTATTGTATATTAAGGAAAAAATTTGGCCCCTGATATTTTTGGGCCCTAGGCGTGCGCCCGTGCCCCCTCCCCCAGGGACAACCCTTAGGAGAGCGATCGATTGGAGCCTTTTTGCTGATGCATTTTCGTTGTTAACCAAGATAGATGAGCTCAAAACTTGTGCTGCTTTGCATTCAATTGGTTACTTCATTCGGTTTTGTTTAATTCGAAGTTTAAGAGTCTGTTTGTAGGATTATTTTTAAGGCATTTGGATTGGAATGGATTTGAAATCATTGGGTTTGGTTTGTAGGGTTTGGAATGGAATTGGATTCCATTATTTATAAATAATTTTAAAAAAAATATAAATAATTATAAAATAATTAAATTACATTTTTATTACAAATGTTTTTTAACATTTTTAAAACCTAACTTCATACAATCCTGTGAAATCCCGAGCACTCCCAAAGGATTTCAAAATCCTTTGTTTATAAAACTTCAATTAAATCCTAGGATTTTTGTTGGGTCACCTATTGATTTGGTGATGACCCACTGATCTGTTCCTCTATCCTAGCAACACTTAGTAATAATTGGTTTCTTTGTGTATTAGTTTCTTAGTACATACTTAAAACTGTTGGCAAAATTGAAGATTAGCCGATGTGAAGACAGAAGGTCACCGATGAGGTATTGTTGATCAACTGTCTAAATTACACACCAAGACTCAAAGTAGTTGATTTGAAGATTGAAGATGTTTTGTAGCTACTAGCCGACTGAAGGAAGATCTTCATGCATCGACATTTGTAAGTAGCTGTTTGAAGCTACTAATCCATCCAAAGAAGATCTCCCTGTAGACTGACCATATCTCAACATGTACCTGATGAAGACATTCTTTATCAGGAGGTTTGTCTTTGCATGAATAGTGTTGTGTGCATGTAGTGTACGATGAAAATGATATATCATCTACGGTCAAGTCAACCCTTGTCTTCTTATCCTAAGGTGACAAGTGTCCCCATGCATTTAATGCATGAAGGTAGTATAAAAGGCAGTATGTATCTCAGTATCTCTCATGCAAATAATGCTTTCCTGAAAGAATTTCTAAGTGCATTCTAAGGCAATCAACTCTCTTTTACTATTCCCTATTCTTTTGTGTGTGAAGAAAACCTTAGTGTTCTTCATTTTCTTGCAAGTACTTTTTATGTTGTTCTTGTAAGTTCTTCTCTTTGTAAGATTGTTTAGGTTAGGTTATCCTTTCCTTCTTCTGCAACAATCTATAATGTATCTGTGTGTGTGTGTTAATTCTTGATATACATCAATAAGAATTAAAAAGTTGAAAAAAAATATATGGAATTGTATTCAACCCCCCATTCTACAATTTCTTTCTTTTTATTTCCATCACATTTGGGACCAACAAGTGGTATCAGAGCAGTTGGCTTAATCTCATTAGCTAGACCTGCAATGGCCTCTTTTTCTACCAACCCTGCTCTTTCTTCTTACCATGACAATGGCACTATTGCCAAGCCTCCAATGTTTAACAAGAACAACTTTCCTCTGTGGAAAAGTCGCATGACACTCTTCCTTGGGGGTGTTGACAGTCAATATCTTTCTATCCCTAAAGATTGCCCCATTGTTCCAAAAGCCTAACTTCGTCAAAGATTGAACAAAAATGAAGGTGACTCTTCAAATGATTATGATGATGATGAAAAGAAATCTGATTCTACTAGAAGGTTTATCATCAAAGATCCTAAGCAGTAGAATGAAGATGACAAAAAGAAAGTTTCCTTGGATACCAAGGTACAGGCTATCATTGCCTTGTCTCTTCCTGGTGATGTTTACCACTCCTTGGTGAACCTCACTACTGCTAAGAACATGTAGAACACCCTATGTGTTCTATATAAAAGGAACCATTAAAGTAAAGAAAAACAGAAAGATTGGCCTCGTTAGGATAGCACTAAGATAGCTCGGGATTAGTAACAAAGAAAGAAAGGGAGGTTTGGTGTATGTCTGAGGGGTCATCAGCAATATCTGAAGGATTAGCGCTTGGCATCTCAAATGCACTATCTTGAGGATCAACAGCATGTATCTAAAACGTTTCAAGAGGAGCATCCTCAAGTCATGTGGTGATGGCTTCACTAATGGTGCGAACAACCACCATGGGATCATCAGCACGTGTAATAGAGACCAAAGAAGAAGGGGAGGATAGAAAGGTTGAGAAAAGAAGTGAAGGTTCAGCAGTGGCTATGAGGGGAATCGCACATTCAGTGATTTGAGTCACTGAAGTGGTTGGGGTAGGAGCCACAGATACGGCAGCAACTGAACAGAAAGGGAGGGTAATAGTAGATGCCTCGGGGCTAAAGTGAAGTTTAATAGATGAGACCTGTTGAGAAGTCTCAGCTAGATGAGATGGCTTCCCCTTTATGGCTTTTTTAACCCTCTTTGAGGGATAAAGAGTGGCTTCAGATTGTGTCCTCTTGTAAGAGGATAAGGTTGTAATAGAGGGGATAGACTGAGGGGGGTTTGCCATAGTCGTAGCTACTAAAGAAGAAGAAGTAGGAAGAAGAGGAGCATTGGAGGGAATAGACCAATGTCTGAAAGCTTGGTCTTGTGATTAAGAATCCTTGATCCAAGCCGTCACATGGGGTGGTCACTCTGAGCGGGGTACTTCGTTGCTAGAATTTTGGCTAGAATCCCACTCAGGAACCTGGTGTAAGGAATCACCTTTTCACGCTAACGTTTGTTCAGTTTCAATAGCAGATCGTCAAATATGAGTTGCACGTAGTTGACATTAATGTTTTTGATAACTGAGCGACCAATGTTCAGTGCCACCCGACTTGCTTGATCTTGGCCACCTGTCTTCCCACCCATGCACTAAATCAAGTGCATGGGAGATATTTCCAGATAACTGACATTCGATTCTTCTCAATTTTGGTCAGCAACTTGTTGAGTTCATAATCAGAGTCCTTTTTCAAGGGCCAATCATAGTGAATATCGTCCATAATTTTGATGATATGATCATTATCTAGATCTCGGGCATAGGAAACAAACTTAGGGAGTCTAAGAGCAGTCTGAACAGTTGAGAAGCCGAAACTCAGCGTTATATTGTTTATCACACAGAAGATCTGGGCGATAGAGTTTCTGTTCTTGTCAGTCACCGTCTTTGCTTCAGCAGTGTACCGGAACTGTCTTATTATATCTTTCACCGTTACTGGTTGGAAGGTGAGAGCATATCCTAGAACAATGTTTTTCAGGAACTTAGCAGCATCTACAAACTGGGGTTTGTCTACAGAGATCTCCAGAAGTGCAACGTGATTGTTAGGTTTGAAGGAGTAGTATTTAATGGCAAAGTTCACGTTCTTAGCAGCAGCCAATTCTGTAAAAGAAGAATGGAAAAATAGAATCGCATGGACGATTTATGTTAGAAAGCACTTTAAGAATAAAGTTTGAAGGATAAACTTTCTTTTTGAAAAACCAAAAGAAATTAGGGTTTTAGAAACATGGTTAAAATAAATCAAGAAGAAGAATGATTTACAAAACCAATTGTTTGTATCTAAAAGAAAGAAAGAAGGTTTTAAATATCAACCAAGTCTCATAAAATATTAACAGCCAAAACAAAGATAACAAACCTGTTTCTTGAAGAAGAAGAAGAAGCGGAAGAAGAAGAAGAAGAAAAATTTTAATGACATCATAAAAATATGACCGTTCATCATCCCTTTTCTTTTAAAACAATTTGATCATTGAATAAAAAAAAAAGAGTTCAACAATAGTTTTAAGTTTTGAGAAAAGAAGAGAAGTAGACATAACTTAGAGAAAGATATATTTACACAAGAGATCAGTGATGGATAATGAAACACTAAAACATCTCTTTTAAAACATTTTAATCACTGAATAAGAAAAGTATTCAGTGATGGTTTTAAGTTTTGAGAAAAGAATATAAGTAGACATACCTTAGAGAAAGATACATTTACTCAAAAGTTCAGTGATGGATAAGGAAACACTGAAAGATCTATTTTAAAACATTTTAATCACTAAATAAGAAAAGTATTCAGTGATAGTTTTAAGTTTTGAGAAATAGAAGAGATAAGTAGACATACCTTAAAGAGAAAGATAAATTTATTTAAGAGTTCAGTGATAGATTAGAAACACTGAATCATTTCACTTTGTATCATTGAGTATTGCTTAGCGCAAAAGAAATTAGTCCTCATCGTTCAGCATTCTAAGTTCGCTAATTAAAATATTGAATCGTGTTTCATCATGAGGTTTTCTAAACAGATCAGCTAGTTGGTACTCAATGGGTACGCAGTGAAGTTCTATATTATCATTCATAACATGATCTCTGATAAAATGATATTTGATCTCAATACGTTTGGTCATAGAGTCAAATATAGGGTTGTTTGCAATTGCAATGGCACTGGTGCTTTCACAATGGATAGGGATCTTAGAGAGCTGAAGATCATAGTAGTTGGGCTGATTTTTCATCCAAAGAATTTGGTTACAACAACTTCCAGCGGCTATATATTCAGCTTCAGCTGTTGATGTGGACACTGGGTTTTGCTTCTTACGTGTCCAGCTCACCAACTTTCCACCAAGAAGCTGACAGCCTCTACTGCAACCTACAAAATCACTATCTGGATAATCGATTAGGTCGAAACCTAAGTTTTTGGGATAACAAAGGCCCAGATTAGGAGTACCCTTCAGATATCTGATAATGCGTTTTACAGCAATCAGATGGGATTCCTTGGGTTCAGACTGATATCGTGCACATAGATAGGTAAACTAATGATATTAGGTCGGCTAGCTGTAAGATATAGCAAGGAGACGATCTTTCCTCTATAAGCGATAACGTTTATAGGCTTTCCATTTGGATCCTTATTTAGCAAGAGAGGATGAGCCATAGGATTCTTCATAGATGAATTGTTGGTTAAGTCGAATTTCTTCAACATATCCCTGACATACTTACTCTGATTGATAAAAATGTCTTTATCAGATTGCTTAATCTGAAGACCTAGAAAATATGTCAGTTCTCCCATCATGCTCATCTGATATTCTTTCTTCGTGCATTTCGAGAAGTAAAAAACAAAGAGGAATTAGTGTAACTATTATCTCTCATTTCCTTAAATGTAAAAGTATAGAAAAAGTAAACTGTGAGTATTGACAGAAGATNTAATATAAGAGTCCATTCGCCCAAGGACTCGACAAAACCCAAAGAGGCATGTGTTGCCTCTACACATGAGCGAGATCAGCCAAAACGTGCTTCAGAGGCACAGGTAAGGGTCACAGAGATGGTGGATCTAGAATGTTCATCATCTCCACTAGATACCTCTGCCAGGTTAGGCTCTGAACAGGCTACGATATGTCAGCCGCTGAGGGCGTCTCACACTCCGAGGCAGAAGGGTCACCATGTGTTGGTGGTCTGAGTTCCCAGAGCAACTTTGTAACAAAGGGGGAGCTTAACGCCTTTGCCATAGAGTTGTTCACAAACATGGACGAGTTGAAAAGCTTGTTCATCTCCCAGCAACAGCCTCAGGATCTTACACCGATTACAAAGGCTCTGAAGGAGCTTTCCGCCACCACCACAGAGTTTAAATTCTCATTGGCGACCATTCAGAGCGCTGCCATCAAGAAGGAAGATCTGATAGAGGCCTTCCAAGCAATGTCTCTAAACCCCTCCTTTGTCCAAACTCTAAAGAAAGAACTTTCAGAAATGGCGGCAAAGTTTGCAGGCGACTTCATCACAGCGGGCTACACAGACTATTCCTCTTTCCGTGACGAGATCAAGGAAATGTTTTCATCTGCGGTCACCTATGGCATTCAGTCCAAGTCCTCAAGTGCCAACATCAACCACTTGGCCACTTACATAGAACTGGACGCCATGGTAGATGCGCTAGCAGACTCTATGATCAGCCAACTCGCATTTTTGAAGATGGAGATTCTCTCTTCTAACGAAAAAATCGTAGAAGGTTTGACCAAGCTTGCCAAGGAAGGTGAGCTCCTTCGTGTAGAAGTTCTATCAACCGTCTCCAAACTCAAGTAGGCTACAGAGCTTGATGTGATGAACGCCTCTGCGGGTGCGAAGAAGGTAATTGAAAAGATGTACAAGGCAGCCACTCGAATCCTACACCATTTGAGGAGGGCTCCCCTTACAACATGCAAGGCTTCTGTCAAACCAAACCATGCCGATCATGCCGATGATGATGATTGTCATGAGGAGGAGAAGAAGCAGGAGATGAAAAAGAAGGCCCCAGCCCCAAAGCTCAAAAAGAAGACAGCCAGAGCACCTACCAAAGGTATAAAGATTGGGGAACCTACAGCTGCCGACAGAGAAAAGAAGAAGGCTGTAGAGCCTACAGGCAAAGGCAAGGCCATAGCTGCAGAGTCCTCAAAGAAAGGGTCTTCATCAAGTACAGAGACTCTAGAGCCATTTGATAAAGAAAAGCATGCTGGTGAAGACCCYGAGATCATAAAAGCTTTAAAGATATCCTTGGCAGAGGCTCAGGCAAGGAAGCGCAAAGTGCCCATGCATTACAGAGAAGGTGAGGCCACATCTTCTGTGTTCCCAC
>NW_020201802.1:32806-34086 GCF_001531365.2 Cynara cardunculus var. scolymus
CTCACTGATATCCCCTCTGCCGTAGCCAAGTTCCACTTCTCAAGATTAACAAGGCCTTGTGAGCAGGTCTTCTCGCGACACATGATCACATCATTGGTGTCAATCTCACCAAGGACTCTGTTAAAGAAGACCGTGCTCTACTCATAGTACGTTGTAAGGAGAGAAGACTGCAATATCTACACGTTCACTAATGCAGATCTTCATAACCTCTGCGTGTATGATGTCATTTATATGCACAAGATCCTTAACGTCTACTTGGAGAGCAGATCAACATACCAAATATCCCTCAGAGGGCTGATTGAAGTTATGCATGCGCAAGTGATGTATTACAGCCAGAAGGATTTTGAGTTGGCCATGAGATTAGCACAAAAGAATCTAAAGATCACTCCTCCTTACAGCAGGCCTAGTTGGGCATCTAAGTACTATCCAAACACCATTCTACACAATCCTGTTTTTGGGTTTGTGTATTTGGACAAGGATGAGCTACTAAGATTCTTTGACCCCACAGAAGCTCACAAGTACGCAACAGAGACGTTGGACTGGATCTTCAAGTGTTTAGTGGCAGAGGTGGATAGAAGAMATTACAGGGTTGGTGAAGTGTCTCCTCTCTTGGACGCAATTAAAGCTCAAATCAACTTTAGAGAGTTCATCTTAAATGTCTACAGAACAATCAAGTCAGATTTTGTTTACGCAGTAGACGACTTCCYAGARTCTAYGGTTTAATTCTCTTCTGTTCCAGAATCCGGCCTAAGCTTCAAAATTTTGTCATTTAAGCATTGTAATTCTTTACATTGTAATTCTTTCAGAGGATGATGTTTAATCMCTTCTTGTAATTTCATTTCAATTAAGTCATACATTTGCACTTAAATTTCAAATTTTACTTTTTCATACTTAGGGGGAGATTGTTAGCTCTCATTTCCTTAAATGTAAAAGTATAGAAAAAGTAAACTACGAGTATTGACAGAAGATGATCTGTCACAGAAGACCACAGAGGACCAACAGCAGAAGATGCTCAAGCGTTTAAGTCTCAAGTGACAGAACCTCTGTCGTGTCTCACAGAGGTTCTGTAAACTGGTYCTCTGCAAAGACATTGCTACAAGTCAAAGACGACATAACCTCTGTCGTGTCTCACAGAGGTTCTGCAGCATGTCTTCTGTATAGATCTTCTTTAGTTGTTTTACTTAGATTTATTAGCTGCTCGTGCTTATCAYGTGTTCWTGTCTGTAATCTGTTTTGATCGAACGGCTTAGATTAATTTACTTTTAGGTCGTGTCAGAAAA
>NW_020201802.1:34199-43176 GCF_001531365.2 Cynara cardunculus var. scolymus
TACTTTGGTTGATTATTATTATTTCCGCTGCATTCTCACTGTTAAACAGATCATCCAAGTAAGTAATCTTTACCAAGAATCTGAGTTAATCGATCCTAACACTAAGTATCCTAATCATGTCTATAAATTGGATAAATCTCTTTACGGGTTAAAACCAACCACCCATGCCTGGTATGATACCCACTCTTCATTTCTCCTCTCTAAGAAATTTGTACGTGGAAAGATTCACCAAAACCTATTTCTTAGGAAAATTAAGGGTCATATCATTTTAGTCCAAATATATGTTGATGATAAAATACTTGGTTAATCCCTCTTTATGTTTTTGTTTCGTTGATCGCATGAAGAAAGAATACCAGATCAGTATGATGGGAGAACTAACCTTCTTTTTAGGTCTCCAGATTAAGCAATCAGATAAAGGTATCTTTATTAGTCAAATTAAGTATGTCAGAGATATGTTGAAAAAGTTTGATCCATCAAATAGCTCATATATGAAGATTCCAATGGCTCCTTATCTCTCACTAAACAAGGATCCAAATGGAAAGCTTGTAAATGTTACTGTTTACAGAGGAGTGATTGGCTCTCTATTGTATCTCATAGCAAGTCATCCAAATATTATATACTCTACCTATTTATGTGCACGGTACCAGTTTGAACCTAAGGAATCCCATCTGATTGTTGTAAAATGCATCTTTAAATATCTGAAGGGAACTCCTAGCTTGGGTCTTTGGTATCCCAAGGGTTCAGGTTTTGACCTTATTAGTTATTCGGATAGGAAAAGCACCACTTGAGGTTGTCAGCTTCTAGGTGGAAAGTTGGTAAGCTGGACAAGTAAAAAGCAAAATTCTGTGTCCACATCAACTGTTGAGGCTGAATATCTTGCTGCTGGAAGCTGTTGTGCCCATGTTCTTTGGATGAAAAAATAGCTTAATGACTATGATAATCATCTCTCCAATATCCCTAGCTATTGTGATAGCACTAGTGCTATTGCTATTGCTATTGCAAATAATCTTGTTCATTACTCCAAGACCAAACATATTGAGATCATATATCATTTTATCAGAGATTGTGTTATGAATGGTAATCTTGAACTTCACTTCATACCAACTGAGTACCAGCTCGCTGACCTTTTTACAAAGCCTCTTAATAAGACAAGATTCAACATCTTGAGCAACGAACTTGGAATGCTGAACGCTAAGGATTAATCCCTCTAGCTATAAGCAATACTCAGCTAGTGAAATGATTCACTGTTCTTACTCTATCACTGAACTCTAAGGTAAATATATCTTTTCTCTCTCTAAAGTATGTATACTTATCTTTTTTTCAAAACTTAAAACTATCACTGAATCTTTCCATATTCAATGATCAAACTATTTTAAAAGAAATGTTTCAGTGCTCTTTCTACCACTAAACCTTTTTAAGCAAGTATATCTCTAAGGTATACTTATCTTTTCTTAAAATGAAACCATCACTGACTCTTTTCTTAAAATGAAACCATCACTGACTCTTTTCTCAATCAGTGATCATAATGTTTTAAAAGTAAAATTTCTTCAGTGATTTTCCTTATCACTAAATCTTTTCTAAAAGATATTTTCTTAAAAACTAATGCTGAATATTTTATATTCAGTGACTCTTTTCTATTTTTCTACTTAAACTTTTTGTTTAAAAGAAAATGGCAATTAAACGGTCATATGATATCATTTCTTTTTTAATCATATACGGTTTTTTTGAGACATGCGTATCAGTCTGACACACACGACTCTTTGGAATTCCATCCAATTGTGGATGAGGATGTGTTAATCCTTCATCATTGCACATCTTTTCAAGTCGTGTTTTTCTCTCTCTTCTATTCCATTTCTCTCTCCTCCTACCAATAAATATGAGATATCTTCTCTCATACTTTCTTTGCGCTTACAAAATCTTGTCGAACCTCTGCTCCCAAGAATTTCACAAAGCAAGAAATCGAAGAACTTTCAAAACCCCTTTCAACCTCTCTCTTCAAATCTCTGGTAGATAATCTTCTTTCTTTATTTTGAACTATTCTTCTTATAAGAAGCATACCCAAGAAAAAACCTCTCCCTTTACTCTTTCTCTCTAAAGAGAAAGAACCACTTCAAGAAAGTGAAGAACACATTTCTAAGTCTTACTTTCTTTCAACAAATCTTTTCTGTTTGTATAGTGTATTTGTGTGTACATCTAGATTGTTTAGATAGGTTTTTCTTTACCTTATATTTTCTGCAAATAATTTGTAAAATTTGTATTGATCCTTCTTTATCGATATATAATTTCAAAAGGGAAAGTTTATGTGTTTGTATTCATCCCCCCCCCCGGCCTTCTACAAAATGATCACTAATAAACTCTTGTAGATCTGGCAGGGAACAACACAATTGAAGATTCACTTGAACGCTCTTCAAGAATGAAATAATAATCTCATCAACTTCATCTTTAGATTTTTGAAAATTGATCCTCCTGTATCTTGAATAGTCATCAACACTGACTAATACATATCTCTTACCGTTGATACTTTGAACCTGTATTGGACCACATAGATGCATATGCAATAGATGTAGAGGACGATCAGTATTGAATTCAACGATCAGCGAGCAATCGCTGAACTCAAGGCTGAGAAAGCTACCATTGAAGGGTGGTGCAAAGCTTCCCTCAAGGCCTCTGAGATCATTAACGCTCAGATCCCGGCCAAGAAAATGACTGGTCTAGGATTTTCCTATGATCAGGAAGAATGTGTTAAAGACAGGTCCATGCTTAAATTTGGTACCTTTGTCTCTTCTATTCCTAACACTTCTTCCTCTCAGTCCTCTTCTTTTGCTGAGAGTCATCTTGAAGGAACTTCTTTGAGTTCTGGATGCAAAGACAAAGGTAAATCCACTATCACAGCATCCCGTCCTAAGAAGTCTAACAAGTCTAATAGATCTAAATCTATTTCTTCTACTTGTAAAACTTCTTCTCCTTCAGGGACTAGGAAATCTGAATCACATCAGAAATCTAAGTCAAAGCTGAAGGTGAACTTTTCACCTAAGGAATCCAATTTCTCAAAGGTTCCGCCTAGAACCAATGAGAAGGGAATCCTTGGAGCTGGTCCCACTTCTAGTCTGATACTTCTTGGCCCTAAAGCTACTCCAAGTTTTAGGAAGTGTAAACACTGTGGTGAAAGAACACATGTGGCAAGTAAGTGTCCTTCTGCCGCCAAAGCTGGTTCACCAGCTTTGAGTAAGAAAGTAACCGAGTCTGAGAAATCAACTAAAGTGAAATCATCCACAAAGGCTGCTCTTGCAGTCAAGGTGAAGAAAACCGTTGAAGCCTTTTCTTTAGGCTCAGTGAAGACAACTCCTGCTGAAAAATCTTCAGCATCAGACGTTGTAATCCCTGCACTAAAGTCTCTTCTTCAGACTCAGTGAAGACTTCCACTGAAACTACCTTGGTAGTATCAAGGGTTGTTCCTCTTTCCATTCAAACCTCTTCAGGYTTAATGATGCCATCTTCTGATAATGATTCGTCAGTATCAGATGATGAAGCCTCCAACAAAGCTGGACCCAAATAGTTGGGTACCGATAGCAGTTCTTATTTTGTTTCCTTGCTCAGGTTGTCAAAGGCATATGGTATCTGGACAGTGGATGTTCAAGACATATGACTGGAGATATATCTCTTCTATCTCACTTTAAGGAAGAAAGAGGACCTTCCGTAACCTTCGGTGGAAATGGAAAAGGATATACTAAAGGCTTTGGTATATTATCCAATGGTACAACAACTTTCAAACGTGTTGCGTACATTGAAGGACTGAAGCACAATCTTCTTAGCATCAGCCAACTGTGTGATAAAGATTATACAGTTAAATTCTCAAAGAATTCTTGTCATGTTCTCGACAAAGATGATAAGTTGCTCTAACCGGTTCTCATCTCGAGAATGTTTATATCATCAACATGAATTCTCCTCTCACTGAGAATAGTTGCTTCTTCTCTAAGGCCTCATCAGATATTAACTGGTTATGGCACAAACGGCTATCTCATCTCAACTTCAAGACACTCAGTGAGCTGTCAAGAAATAATCTTCTCACAGGTCTTCCTCAACACTCGTTTTCAAAGAAATCTCTTTGATCAACCTGTGAAATAGGAAAACACGCAAGAGTTAGCTTCAAATCGAAGCAAATCTCTTCAATGATTGTGCCTCTTCAGTTATTGCAAATGGATGTTTTTGGTCCAGTCAATGTACAATCCTTAGCTGGAAAGAAGTTCACACTTGTCATTGTTGATGAGTATGCCAGGTATACTTGGGTATTCTATCTAAGATCCAAGGACGAAGCACCTGAAGAAATCATTTCGTTCATCAAAAAGATAGAAGTACTAAACAATGTTAAAGTACGATCTATCAGAAGTGACCATGGTACTGAATTCAAAAACAGTACCATGAATAACTTTCTTGAGGACAAGGGAATCTCTCACAATTTCTCCTCTGTGAGAACTCCTCAGCAAAATGGGGTCGCTGAAAGAAGAAATTGAACAATCATCAAGGCTGCTCGATCAATGCTCAGCGAATCTCATCTCCCAACTCAATTCTCGGTTGAAGCTGTCAACACTTCTTGTTTCACTCAAAATCGATTGCTGATCGTAAAAAGATTCAAGAAGACGGCCTATGAACTCTTCCATAGACGAAAGCCCTCTATAAGCTTTCTTCACATATTTGGTTGTACTTGTTACATTCTCAACAACCACGACCAACTTGGAAAGTTCGATCCCAAAGCTGATGAACGAATCTTTCTTGGATATTCTTCTATATCCGAAGCCTTCAGAGTATTCAACAAACGAAGATAGACAATAGAGGAATATATTATGTCAATTTTGATGAATCTCAGTCAGCTAATTCAAAACCCATCTCAATTGATGAGGATGAATTAGAGAGCTGGATGATATCTCACTACGGACAACCTAAAGCTTCCTACAGTGCTCCTCTTAACACTGAATCTCCAGAAGCTGAAGATGATCCACTCATCATTCTAGTTACAGCTAGTCACTTCAATGTATCTTCTTCAGAGATCGTTGCAGTGCCCATTAGCTGTGTACCTCCTTCTACTTCAAACACTGATCCATCAGTGAATGAAATGCCTTCAGTTTCTGAACCTCTTTCAGTTGCTGAATCTGAGACTCCTTTGGCAATAGTCCCTATTGTTGAAGAAACTGCTGCTGAAGTCTCATCTTCCATACCTGAACTTTCCTATTCAGATGAAGCTCCTTTACCGGCTCAGCGATGGACTAAAAGCCATCCAATTCATCAAATTCTTGGTGATATAGATGTAGGTATCAAGACACGTCGAGGTCTAGGTAATATCTATCTCTTTGTCAACTTTCTTTCTTTAGTTGAACCCAAGAAAATCAATGATGCTATATCCGATCCTAGTTGGGTTCCTACTATGCAAGAAGAGCTCATTGAGCTTGATAGGAACAAAGTCTGGTACCTTGTCCCACGTCCATCAGAAAAATCAGTGATAGGCACCAAATGGGTCTATCGCAACGAGTTGTGTTGGATCTGAATTCAACTTTGGTATTGATCTAATACTCTAAATAAGCTCTAAAACAGCAGCGGAAATATTAATAAGAGCAAAGCAGAGTAAGTAAGTGATTAGAATTTCTAAACACACTAGGAACACACAGTCACAACGAAGAAGATGAATGCAAGAAGATTGCTCCAAAGGTTTTTCAATTGATTGAATTGAAAATTTTGACAATTACAATACTGGAAGCGCACAGTTTACAAAGGCCCTATCCGCTATTTATACTAGTTCCTAACGACCTTAGAGACTAGATCTTGGCATGTGTCTTCATCTTGTTCGTCCAAAGAAAGTTGATTAAGTCCTAGTCACGTGAGAAGCACATGCGGCTAACCACCTTTGAAAACTATTAAAACAGAAACTTCACAGAAGACGAAAAACGCAGACCCTCTGTGAGCCATCTCAGAGGCTCTACTGTAAATGACTTGCATGTTCTTTTGATCAGAGTACTATTTCCAGAACCTCTGTGAGACGCATCAGAGGTTCTGCCACTCTTCACTTGTTCGCTCATATGGCTTCTGTCGCTAATCCTCTGTTGTCTTCTGTGGAGTTAACCTTCTGTCAAGACTTGCAAAATACTTTTTCTATACTTTTACAAGATAGGAATAATGGAGCTAACAATCTCCCCCTAAGTATTGAAAAAGTAATTGTGGACAGTTGGGAGCAAGATTTGACTTAAGGAAAAAATACAAGAGGAGATTAAACTCATCCTCTACAAAAATTTATATTACTGAAAGAAGTAAAAATTATGCAGGCCTACACTATTACAAAAGATTACTCAACAGCATAGATCGTAGAGGCCTAAGTAAAAATTGGCTGGGTCAACCTCATAGCAATATCGAAGTCTTTATGGTTGTAGAATTTGACTTGGGCACGCATCACCTTTATCAGCCTTCTGAGAGAAATCGAGTAGCTTGACCTCCTCTCCATGTACTTGTTCAGGATCTTGTGCAAAAAGATTAAATCAAATACACACAGATTGTGGAGGTCAGCATCTGTAAAAGTGTAGAGGTTGCCATCATCCCTCTTCACCGTATATTGAGTGTACAGCACGGTCTTCTTTAGCATGGTGCGCGGAGAGATGGTTTCTAGTGAGCAAATAACATGCTCTGAGAAGACCTGCACTGGTGGCTTGGTGAGTTTAGAGAAGTGAAACTTTGCATCGACAGAGGGCATGCTAGTTAGCTCTGGATTGTATGGGGGCTCTGTGTCCGTGGATGAGTAATGCCACCGCAGAATCTCTTCGACAGTGGTTACGGGCTCTGTACGCACCTTCTACGTAGGAATCTTGTTCATCGAATCAATAATTTCTGAGACCCTCCCCACTGTGGCAGACTCTGGCGTTCTGGTGTCTTCTTCAAGTATTGGCCTCTGGGTAGACCCCTCTTGTAGGATTGGCTTAACTGTTCCAAACAGAGCGTCGAACGTACCCGTGGACGTCTCTTCAGGTATCTTGGCTACTTTGGAAGAGCCTTCTCTGACTTTGGTGATGGGAGCTCTGCCTTTCTTCATCCGAGCCTCTACCAGAGAAGCCTTGAGGGCTTGAACCAGATCAGGGTCGTCATATTCATCTTCATTAATCTCCTCCAGTGTCTCAGAGCTAGACCCTTTCTTTGGCGACTCCTCTACTACTTTACCCTTGCCTTTCCCTGTAGGCTCTGGAGATTTTTCTTTGGAGAATAAGGCTGCAGCAGAATCCACTTTTTTCAGTGGTTTGGTAGAGGTTGATTTCTTTGGCTCTGTCTTCTTCTCCCCCTCATGACGATCAGGGTCATTGCCTCCCTGATCATCATGGATTTGAGTAGCCTCTGCCTTGCACGAGGTGAGGGGAGCCTTCTTCAAGCGCCTGAGAACTCTGGAGGCCACCTTCTCCATCTTCTCTATTACCATTTCAGCATTCAGAGTGGCGGTCTTGATATCAATCTCTGTGGCCCATTTCATGGTAGAGATGCAACGATAGATTTTGTTTTGAAATGAGTAACCTTCTTTGATGAGTTGCTTCGTGCAGTCTCTAATGGATTCGTTAGTAGCTCGGGCCTCTTTGAGAAGATGGTCATGGTGTTTCCACACGGTCTCTCCGAGAGCCTCAACCATTGCGTCTATCTCTCTGCGAGTGGCTAGATGGTTAATGTTCGCCCTGGAGGATGAGGAGTCGACGCCAACAGTGATCGCAGAGGAGAACATCTCTTTGATTTCATCCTTGAAGGCGGAGTAGTTTGTGTAGACGGCGGAAATCATGTATGTAGCGTACTGGGCAGCGACCTCTGTCAGTTCTGTCTTGAGAGTGTTGATGGAAGAAGGATTGAGAGACAGCACGCTGAAGGCTTCTGTGAGATCAGCCTTGTTGAGGACAGAGCTCTGAAGGGCTGATAAGGTCTCCTTGAATTCAGAAGTTGTAGAAGTCAACTCCTTCAGAGCCTCTGTGAGAGGTGTAAGTACCTCTGTTGCCGGTGAAGAGAAGAACAAGCTTTTCAACTCATCCAACCTCTTGAGTACCTCTGTGGTGAAGGTTTGTAACTCCTCCTTCGTCACATAGGCACTCGGGGAACCTAGATCACCAACACATGGTGACCTAGTAGCCTTGGAGTGTAAGGCGCCCTCAGTGACCGATTTGGCGTTGTCATCTCGAGGACTTCCACCAGATCCTCGGACATCCCCAACTGGAGAGCCTACCGGTGTTTTGTCGATTTCGTGCCTAAAAGGTTTAGAGCCTAATTTGGCAGAGGGATCGAGTGGAGACTTTGGGCGTTCTAGACCCGCAGCCTCGGTGATTCTCTCGTAGGCCTCTGAAGCATGACTGGGTGGTTCACTCACGTGTGGAAGACAACGGATGCCTCTCTTGGTAGTGTCGAGTCCTTGGGCGAATGGACTCTTATGATAAAACTACCATCTTTTTTAGAGGATGATGGAGTAGAATAGGGTTCCCGGTTTGTGCGTTCGACAGAGGATGAAAGAATGTCCTCTGTGAGGTTAGTTGGTTCAGGGTTCAGCGTGTGCACGCTTTCTTCAATAGGGGTTCCCTCTAGAACAGGGTCCCTAGCCATGTGGGTTGCACTGGGAGGGGGGATTGGATGTGTGCCTTCGGCATCTTTTTCACCCTCTTCTAACTCCACTTCTTCCTCTTCGTTGTCTAGTACAACTTCTGTCCCCAAATCTACCACCACTGTGGGTGCTGTAAAACTTTGTTTGAGATCGAATATTATATCTTGGATTTGCTCAGTGAGGGACTCTTCTAGAACAGCTTTGCGCAACCTTCTGCGCTTAGGTACAGCCTCTGACGGGCCTTCTTGAATCTCGGCCTCTGTGACCTCAACCTCTGTGGGTTGGGCCTTCTTTGATTTCTTCTTTTTGGGTTTTGGCAAAGGACTGTTTGGACCCTCTTCTTCTATGGGTCTCTTTTTCCATTTCTTTTTCTCAGAA
>NW_020201802.1:51405-54493 GCF_001531365.2 Cynara cardunculus var. scolymus
AAGATTTTCAAAAATCTTTACCCTAAAGAAGGAAACCTTTTAGCTTGCCGGCTTGGCTCCAGGATTTTGGATCACAAGCTGAGGGATAGTGATGTGACCTTATCTTCTATTTTGTCCATCACTACCTCTTTCTATCCGGTAGCAACGACAAGGGTAAACACCCCCGTGTCTATTCCAACTACCGCAACCTCTTCTAAACGTCCCTCTCAACCAACTCTTGGTTCTCCTCAGAGGGCCAAGAAAGCCAAAAAGGGGATACCCACATCTTTAGCTGGAGCCTCTCAACAGGCTTCAGTTATTGAAACAAGCCTTACCCCCCAGGCACCTTCTGTTAACCCTCCCAGCTCTTCAGTGATCTCTCCCATCACTGTCGTATCAGTGGTACCTTCCCAAATCACTTCAGTGACCCAAATCACTGAAAATGTAGATATCAGCGCCGCCACCGCTGAACACCCACGTCTTTTCTCAACCATTTTTTCTTATCCTCCTTCCCTGGTCTTTACATGTGTTGATGATGTATCAGCGACTGTCCTTCCTGATACTGAGACACTCACCACAGGACCTGAGGTTGCTCCTCCCGATGTTTCTCAGCATACGGATGTCCATCCTCTCGAGGACATCTTTGCAAATGCCAGTGACAATCCTGTAGATGTCACTAAAGGCCCTCAGGTATTCCATCTTCCTACCCTTTCATTTCTTCTAACCTTGAGCCTTCAGCTCATATTTCCTCTTTTGCAGGTCCTTCTCTCGCGCATCCTTCTGTTGAAGGTGGAGGAGATGCTGGAGTTAGAGAGAAAGATGATGGAGGAGATGAGGATGTCGATGATGACTATGATATGGCATCATACATTCAACGTCTCCTTCCCGCCATTGATACCGTCCTCTCCAAAGTCAACGAAGTCCACCAGGAGATGCCCTACGAAGGCGATCTTGATGCGAACTTCCTAGCCCTTCAGGTGGACATTCAAGAAGTTCAGAGTCAGCTCCASACTCTCCAGGAAGCTGTTTAAATCAACAACGATGCCCTCGCTGTTCTTCACAGTAGGGCTAACGATGCTCAAGCAATAGCTGAACAKCAGACTAGACTTCTTCAGCAAATCCTGGATGYTGTCCGTCAACCAGCTCCAGTGAGTGCACCCTCCTTCTCTGCCGATGATCGTGATCAGCTCTCTCAAACGCGTGAGGCAAAGATAACTCTAGCTAATGCTTTGCAAAGGCTGGAGGATTCCATGGTTCTCCAGCGACAGCGCTTGGACGAACTCTCTGGCCAATTCTCTAGAGTTTTAGCCAGAGAGGGGGAGATGAGGTCCAATGCTGGTGGATCATCCGATGCTGTTCCTACGACCTCTCAGGCTGTTGGTCCAGTATCAGCTTCAGTTGCAGTAGAAGCCGAGGCTGGTGAAGCTGAAGCGGTTGTTGCTCCTGTAATCACGTCCACTGAAGCTGCTCTAGCTGACGTTGACGTAGCCATCCCTAGGTATGATGTCCATACTGTCACTGCTGCTGGTGATGATGATGATATGATGAAGACGATGATGTACCTGTCATTCCAGACACCAGAGATGATCTAAATGGTGACTACGATGATGATGATGATGATGAAGATGACTTTACCATCAATTTCCATAAGACATCAACCGTCACCAAAGGTGTTGCACTCGGGGAAGCCCAATCCCAGGGGGAGCAAAGACAGGGTGAATCGACTCCATCAGGGCACCAGGACCCCAAGTCGAAAGGCAAGGTGGTCGCTGAAGAAGGTAACTTGAAGGTACTTTTCTCATGCCCTCAACAAACCTTATTTGAAGACTCTACCTCTCAGGTAGTGATAACTTCAGAGTACCAGCTTCACATCCCTTCAACAACCTGCGGTCGATTAGAGTGGGTATCTGATCAACCCAGCTCTTTTACTCCAACAGACCAGCAGATGTCTCAGATTAAGGAGTCGCTCGACCATACTAGAGTAAAAATCCCTCTTCGTACCTCTAGTGGTGGTGAGTTTGACTTCCTTTCTGAAGCTGAAAGACTCGAGGCTTTAAGGGTTGAAGAAGAGCTAGAGCTTCAAAAGAAGCAGACTGAAGACAGCTTAAAGTTGGCCAAGTCTCTAGCTGCTAAAGTCCTTCCCAAGAAGAAGTCCCAGAAAAAGGTGAGTGTTGTCCAAGCCCAGGCCAAACTCCTTCAGATTGCAGAAGCTGAACGCAAGAAAAAGCTAAAGCATGTGGACAAGGATATGTAATGGAGCGAAGCAAAGTTGAAAAAGAGACTAAGTCCCCATCCAATCATCAGCTTCAGCATCAGCGGACGATCCAAAGACGGTGGAACACTGGTCTCAATGCTCATCACCAGGGATAATCTTGAAGCCGTTACCGAGTATCCTTCCTACCTAGGCCGCTATAGATACAACGAATGGATGGAGATCAGACAAGCCATTCAGCAATCCAAGTCGAGACACAAGACACTTATCGAGGACACCATCAACGAGCTCATCAAAAGGATGTCCAAGTATGTCAAGGTCCCTGACCGGCCAGCTCTAAAGAAAGGTGGGAAGAAGAAAATAAAGCTCCCCGATCCTAATGAATGACTATTCCTAAAGAACGAACATGAAACAAGGTTCTCCTTAGAAGACGTCCTGAAGGGTCGTAGGAGTATTAACATTTCTATGCTGAATCTTGACTTGCCAGATAAGGGTTCCTTTTCACCCAACTCTGTGCATCTGAGTTAGGAGTTATATTCCTTGACTATGAAGGTGAAGTCAGATTTCAGAAAATGTCAAAGCTGCATCTCTGTCCAATCACTTGTTTTATCTCTTGCTTGTTTTATCTCTTGCTATGGATAGAAGACAGCATGCCTGGAAAAGTCGTCGATCTAAAGATTCGAAGAGAAATACAACGTCGAAGAAAACTTGGTGAAGATGTACCTTTGTACAAAGATCTAAGTGTTTTAGATTAAGGAATTCTATGTATCTTCAATCCACTTTTCCTTGTAATTCTTTTTCTATATCTTCTTTCATTGATTGTATTTACATTTCTGTAAATTCTGAACATGTACTATAATACTTGTATTATTTCCATTGATTAATAAAATGAGTATT
>NW_020201803.1:0-1221 GCF_001531365.2 Cynara cardunculus var. scolymus
ATGCTGAATCTCACCACTTAGAGGCAATTATCTTTAACCATCGATTCTCAATATCTCATGGTTATGCCAATAAGTGATATAATAACAAAGCCATATATTCTCTAAGTATCTTAAACCAGAGCCTCTGGTTCCAAAGATCAGAGCCTCTGGCCATATAAAATGACTTAGAATTTTTGACAAAATTTTTCTTGGTAACCAGAGCCCCTTTGGTTCAAAGCAAATACTTGGTATTTCTTATCAAGTACTTTTCTCCCAACCAGAGCCTCTGGTTCCCACCTTTACTTGCTATTTATTATTCTCTTTACAACCAGCGCCTCTGGTTCTAAAGACCAGAGCCTCTAGCTTAAGATTCTTTGAAAGCAAGTCAACCATCTCCCTTCCAACTCCCTTTTCATATCATTTTTCAACCAGAGCCTCTGGTTCTAAAAACCAGAGCCTCTGGACACCATCCATTGCTTTTGACTTATTTTTTTTCTTCTCCTTCCCCTTTGAAACCAGAGCCCCTCTGGTTCTATTGTTAACCAAAGCCCCTCTGGTTCTATTGGAAACTAGAGACCCTCTAGTTCAAAGCAAAGACTTGGTAATTTTAAACCAAGTCCTTTCTTTCTTCCAACCAGAGCCTCTGGTTCTAAAGACCAGAGCCTCTGGTTCTAAAGACCAGAGCCTCTGGATTTTAAATCCTTTGAAACCAGAGCCCCTCTGGTCGTTGCTCACTAAAATCATTTATATGACTAAGTGTTTCCATTCAACCAGAGCCTCTGCTTTCCTTCGCTTGCTATACATTCTTTATCTCAACCAGAGCCTCTGGTCTTGGTTTCATTGATAGCAAGCCTTCATCATTTCGTTCCATACTTCATTTTTCTCATCCTTCACAACCAGAGCCTCTGGTTCTAAAGACTAGAGCCTTTGGATTCAAAGTCTTTGCAACCAGAGCTCCTCTGGTCTCAAAGACTTTTTTCTATTCACACTTAGCCATATTTAATATTATTTCTCTTCATCATTCACAACCAGAGCCTCTGGTTCTAAAGACCAGAGCCTCTGGATTCAACGTCTTTGCAACCAGAGCCCCTATGGTCTCAAAGACATTCTTTTTCCATACTTAACCATTTTTCTTCATTCAATCTCATCATCCTTCACAACCAGCGCCTCTGGTTGTATAGACCAGAGCCTCTGGTCATCCAAAAGTTTTTACATTTCATTTCATATCTCCATGCAACTTTT
>NW_020201803.1:1504-4568 GCF_001531365.2 Cynara cardunculus var. scolymus
CATCTTCCCCACCATTACCATCTTTACGCCTCCAAAACCTGCAAACAGCTTTTGACGAACAAAAAAATAACCTGCAAACTTCCATAACAATGGCATCCTCCGCTTCCCACGAATCCGACAACAACGATAGCCACATTCAATCTACGGGAGCAGACACTCGGGCTATCGTCTTTCTCCCCATGAAACCCAATTATCACATGATCGAGCTCCGAAACACCCTCTATGATGACAGGTACGGGATAATGATTGAATTCTTCAAAAACTGCATTCTACTACTTGCTCACACTGGTAAACCCAAAGGTTCCACTAAAATACGTTCAACAGTACTGGCAAAACTGCGAATTTGACGATGCCAGTCACAGTATAATGGGAGATATCAACGCACCAAACGATATGCTTTGCGCCATCAAAATTTCATGAGCAAAAATCTCCAAGGTGTTGTGCATTCCAACAAGACGAGAGCTCGAAATTGAACGATATAAAGAGCTACCAACTTCCGAGGACATTCTGAGGTTTGTAAGGATGTTAGGCTACAATAAGGAGATACGAAACATCTCGGATTTCAAAAGACAATTCCTCCCACCAATGTGGAATTTGTTCTTTTCAATCCTAAACAGGTCCCTGACATGCAAGTTAGGCTCC
This sequence comes from Cynara cardunculus var. scolymus, assembly GCF_001531365.2. Lineage (NCBI taxonomy): Eukaryota > Viridiplantae > Streptophyta > Magnoliopsida > Asterales > Asteraceae > Cynara > Cynara cardunculus. Next base: position 2,147 of record NW_020201803.1, read on the forward strand.
CTCGACCAAGGGAATTTGAACATCATGACGATCATGTATGGCCTCTACTTCAACCTCAACATCGATTACGCCCTCCTCATCTACACCGAGATCCACGCGGCCGTGCTGAAGAAGTGTAAACTTCAAGCCGCTGGGAAGCCGCTGACCGCTGTCCTCTTCCCCCGCTTCCTTGCTCTCATAATTGGGGATGCGATGAGGAAAAATGCTCTCCCCGCAACAAAGCCATACACACCAGTCTACAAGAGGCACAAACATCACCCAACTCTTTCCAAGGAAGGATATCGCATCAACAGACCACTATCAAGGGCTATGCTCACTGCCATTCCATCGACAAGTGAGATATGCCTCGCCTATGAACGCTCTCTGCTGTCCCAAGAACCGAGGGAAGCTACCTCAGAGCACTTAGAGCCGTCCCCCCTCCAAGCGAGGGAGCACAAGCATCGTCTTCATTGGATGATGAAGATGATGATGATGATGCTAGTGATTCCCCCGGCCCTCACCAACATATTTTCCAGCCCACTACCAAAAGGGCAATGACATCCACTATCCCTCGCGATCAAAGCCAAACGGATATTGAAACAGGACGACCCAGTCCAATCCCAACCCAAGCTAGCCATCCAGAGGCCATCCTTCGGGTCTCTAGAGATGAACCAGCCGAGGAACCCCATCATCCATCACCCCTCTCTCAACAGAGAGGTGATGAAGAAATAAGAGCCCCTTCGCCTCAGGGCTCGCCACAACCCCTCACACACACAGAAGCATTTGTTGCTTCTGATGTTGAACCCATAGATCGTTCAGAGCGATCTTCGTTTCGTGCACCCCTTCCCTTGATATTTGATCTATCGAAGGGAACACACATCTGATTCACTTACTCAGCCTCTGAAGCCGAGGAAGTGGAAGAGGATGTCCCAACATCATGATATAGCTCTTCTCTTGAAGGCTATCAAGAACATCATGGAAGTTCTTCAAGGCCTACCTTCACACAAGGCCAAGAAGGAGCCTCAGGAACAGAGGCACAACCTGTAGCATCTGTTGCTGCAGGGTTTACCCCACTTGCCGATCTAGTCACTAAGGCTGAGTTCCAAGCCTTTGTTGACAAAGTGACGCGGTCCGTGGATGACCTTAAACTCCTAATACAAGGGCTGGTGGAAAAACAACCCTCACCCGATACCCCTGACCTCCACCAATCCCTTGCCATCCTTCAACGCCATCTAAACCAAATCGATACCCAAACCCAAACCAACTCTTCCCGCCTCCAAATCCTATAACAAACCGTCACCCAACAGCATAACACTATTCATCCCTAGCCACCCAACGCAACCAAGTCCTCATCCAATCCATTGCCACCCTCACGGCTCAGGCAACTAAGACCGATGAGAACCTCACATACATTATTTCCCAACTACAAACCATCACATGCCACCTTCATCAACTACCATCCTCCATCACCTCTCAAATTCCCCAACCTTCCCAACCTTCCACATCAATCGATGAAACCCTCACCACACTCATCCACCAAATGACAACCATCCAAGACACTCTCACCCAACTACCCGCTGCCATCCTTGCCCAAATACCCTAACCCACCCCTCAACCACCTCCTCCCTCTGCAGGCCCCTCATTTGATGAAGCCTTCTCTTTCTTCACTGCAGAGGTGAGAGATCTAATCGCCAACCTCCCCATTCCCCCACCAATTTCAACCTCCACCATCCTATCACAACCTACAGCCTCCACCTCCACCACCACCACCGAGTTTGCCACAAAGGCAGACATGCAAGCATTATCAAGAGCACTGGTCTCCTCTTTCAACGAGATCAGTGCAAAGTTTGTTTATTGAGCCATCCAACTAACAAGGACTCTCACTCAAATAATGGTCGATGAACAACGACGTACATCATCTTTCCTCCGTTCAATGAAGGAGACCAGCAAAAAGGCAGCCCTGAGGGAGTATCTTACATCCCTCAAAAGGGAAAAGAAGAAGAAAAGGTCCCAAGCCTCTTGCTCAAGTAGCCGACCGAGCAAAAGAAGACGCCACGACGACCAAGACCCTGAGGATCAAGGCCTTGGCCCTCGTGAGGGGGAGAAAGAGGCGGCGACTGCATACACTTCAACATCCGCTGCACCACAGCAACCAGCACCACACCAACCATCACCCCAAGAAACCCAAGCAAGGGAACCAGAGGCCTTGCCCTCTGATGATCAACCGCATATCCAGGTTCCCTTGGCTACAACCCCAGAACCCATCGTGTTGAGTTCCTCAATCGATGAAGAACCAACCACCCCACAAACACATCAACCTCTTTCTCCTACAACAAATATAAACCTACCCTTAACCCCTTCACCAACACCCCGCACAACTCAACCTTTCATCATTTCTCTACATCCAGAGCCCATAACAACCCAACCTTCTTCACCCATACAA
>NW_020201803.1:4623-5586 GCF_001531365.2 Cynara cardunculus var. scolymus
AACCCAACCTTCTTCACCCATACAACCAGAGCCCACTACAACCCAACCTTCTTCACCTATACAACCAGAGCCCACTACAACCCAACCTTCATCACCCCAACAWCCAGAACCTATAATAACCCCAACCCAACCAACCCAAACACAACCAATGGTGCAAGCGGATGTTCCCTCTTCCTCAAGGCATCCTCCAATAGGCCTAGTGGACGAGATTATTCAGTAGAAGGAGTCGATGAGGAGAAGACCTCAAGAGCCACCCAAGGAACCAGTAATTATGGAGAATATCCATCAATATATGTACAAAGATCGCGATGAAAGTTTGTCAACAAATCCTCCAATCCTATCGCCTGAATCAATGGATCTCCTACACCATCGTTTTGTCAGACAAACTACTCAAGATCCTTGAGTTGTCTTCTCGAATGAAGGAATAAGGAGAGTCATAGACTTAAGGATAAAATCCTTCGCCAACCGAGCTATCAGATACATTGAGTTCACCGTGGAGAGAGCCCATGGGATCATTAGCATGTTCAACAAAAATGATCTCATTATTCTCAACTCGTACGACTTAATCGAATTATACGCCTACACAACTCAGAGGCAGGATCACGACATAAGGTTTGGAATGGCAAATCGAGCGATAGTAAAGACAATGGAGTCCCTGGTAAAGCTAAGAGCCAAAACAGACTTCGAGATTGCACTAAGGCTAGGCATTGAGAGGCTATCCTGCACTCCACCAAACGAAGAGTTCCAGGGCCTGCAAGAGATACACTCTGCCTCTGTCTTGTCTCAACCCGAACTCGGACTTGTAAGAATGAGTTTGGGGTGAAAAAGTTCTTTAAAATGTCTGAAGCCTTCAAGTACTCATCCGAATCACTTGAATGGTTTCAGAAAAATATTAGAGACAGACTAGGCAGAAGCCACGTGCCAAGGGAAGTGGGAAACCATCTCATTCAAGAGATCTCAACT
>NW_020201803.1:6082-25321 GCF_001531365.2 Cynara cardunculus var. scolymus
AAAGTGTATTCATCGATACGATGGACAGACTAACACTTAGAAGATTTTCTAAGTATTCATCCAAGCATGCATTGAAGACTTGAAGATAAGGATGAAAGCGCCACATCAATAATGACAGTTGGAGATGACGAATCGACAACTGGAGTTATAGTTTATCTTGTAAATAGTGATTATCCATGTGAAAGATAAACATTATTCATTAGCTAGAAAGTAGCAATAGTTAGTTATCTTAGCATTAGCTAATTAGTATAAATAGACGACTAGGTCTATTGTAAAAAGCGCGCATACGTGAGAGGTTTTTACTTTGTGTTTTACGTTTTATTATTTATAAAGTAAAACCTTTGAAGCTCAAACTGTTCTTGAATATTCATAGTTTACTTTTGAGTCTTCTTAACTCTCTTCGTAAAATCACTATAATTTGGTTATTCATAACTAGATTATAAGTGTTATTGAGAGATCTGGGATCAACAAAACTCCTTAAAGAAAATTAGGGTTTTTCAAGGGGAATGTGTATAAAGAAACAAGATTATAACCATGTAGGAGTTGATTAAATAATCTTTGTGGTTTAATGTATTAAGAGAACAAAGTTCTTAAAACAGATCAAACATATTTCTTAAAACATAAGATAAAGAGAAGAATAAGATATCGACCTTATATGTGTGAGAGAAGAGGTCGAAAGAACTTTGAAGATTTTAGAATATTCTTGCTTTGGGGAAAATTCTTGCAGAGGTTCGACTAAGAATTTTGAAAGCGTAAAGAGAAAAGTGGAGAAGAAATCTCAAATTTATAGGTAGGAGAGAGAAGAAATATGAGAGGGAAAAAGATGACGATTCGGGAAAGTGGTCATGATGAAAAAGAAACCACGTTCTCATCCACGATTAGATGGCATTAAATGAGATAGAGTAATGACAGAGTCTTTTGCGCGTCGCAAAGCGTTACGCATAGTAAATAGAGAATGTTGTCATAAAGACTGTTCATTTACTATTTTCTTTTAAAAGAAAAAAGTTTTTAAGAAAACGAAGAGTCATACAACATTTAACAAAACACTGATAAGACCGTTTAAAACAATTTATCACTGAATAGAAAGATTCAGTGAGAGTTTTAAGACATCAGTGCCAGTGATAAGAGAGTAACTGAAACTGGCATTTAAAAAAACATTTTAATCACTAATAAGAAAAGATTCAGTGATCGTTTTGAATTTTAAGAGAAGTATAAAGATATACTTAAAGATGTGGTCAGTGACAAGAGAATCACTGAGACCACCTTTTAAAACATTTGTCACTGAAGATGAAAAGCTTCAGTGAAGGTTTTACGTTTTAGAAAAGATGAGTAATCATACCTGAAAGATGAGATATATTTACTCAAAAGTTCAGTGTCAGAGATAGAGCACTGAATCATTTCACTTACTGAGTCATGCTTAATAGCTGAAGATTAATCTTCAGTGTTCAACATATCCAATTCCCTGATCAAGATGTTAAATCTTGTCTCATCAAGAGGCTTGGTGAAAAGGTCAGCGAGTTGATACTCAGTTGGAACGAAGTGAAGTTCAATATCACCATTCATAATATAATCTATGATCAAATGATATCGGATCTCTATATGTGTGATCTTGGAGTGAAGTACAGGGTTCTTTGCAGTAGCAATAGCACTAGTGCTATCACAATAAATAGGAACCTTTGAAAACTGAAGATCGTAGTTCAACAGCTGGTTTTTCATCCAAAGAATTTCGGCACAACAGCTACCAACGGCTACGTATTCAGCTTCAGCTATTGATGTGGACACTGACTTTTGCTTTTTACTTGTCCAACTCACCAACTTTCCGCCTAGAAGCTGACAGCCTCCAGTGGTGCTTTTCCTATCAATTTTGCAACCTGCAAAATCACTATCCGAATAACCAATAAGGTCAAAACCTGAACCTTTAGGGTTCCAAAGAGCCATGTTAGGAGTTCCCTTAAGATATCTGAATATGCGTTTGACAGCAATCAAATGGGATTCCTTTGGTTCCGCTTGATATCTAGCACATAAGCAAGTGGAGTACATGATATCGGGTCAGCTAGCTATGAGATACAGTAGGGAGCCGATCATTGCTCTATAAACAGTAACATTTACAGGCTTTCCATTTGGATCGTTGTTGAGAGTGAGTGGAGGAGCCATTGGAGTTTTCATAGATGAACTGTTGGATAGATCAAACTTCTTCAACATGTCTCGAATATACATACTTTGGTTGATAAAGTTACCTTTATATGTTTGTTTGATCTGGAGACCTAGAAAGAATGTTAGTTCTCCCATCATGCTAATCTGATATTCGTTTTTCATACGTTCAGCGAAACGAAAACATAAAGAGGGATTAGTAGAACCAAAAATAATATTATCGACATAAATTTGGACGAGAATGATGTGACCTTTAACTTTTCTAAGAAATAAGGTCTGATCAATCTTTCCACGAGGGAATTTCTTAGATATGAGAAAAGATGAAAGGGTATCATACCAGGCATGAGGAGTCTGTTTTAACCAATAAAGAGCTTTATCCAACCTATAGACTTTGTTTGGATACTTAAGGTCAGGGAACCCTGGAGGTTGTTCAACATAAACTTCCTCTTGAAGTTTCCTATTTAGGAAAGCGCTCTTTACATCCATCTGAAAGACTTTAAAGTCTCTATGGGCAGCAAAGGCTAGAAAGATTCGAATTGCTTCGAGTCTAGCCACTAGTGCGAAGGTTTCATCATAGTCGATCCCTTCTTCTTGTCTATAAACCCAAGCAACAAGTCGGACCTTGTTGCGGGTTACGACACCTTCTTCATCCAACTTGTTGCGATAGACCCATTTGATGCCTATGATTGATTTGTCAGATGGACGTGGGACAAGTACCAAACTTTGTTCCTATCAAATTCAATGAGCTATTCTTGCATAGCAAGGACTCAACTAGAGTCAGAGATAGCATCATTGATTTTCTTGGGTTCAACTAAAGAAAGAAAGTTGATAAAGAGATAGATATTACCTAGACCACGATGTAGCTTGATACCTTTATCTGGATCACCAAGAATTTGAAGAATTGGATGGCTTTTAGTCCATTGCTGAGTCGGTAGAGGAACTTCATCTGAATAAGAAAGTTTAGGAATAGAAGATGAGGCTTCAACAGCAGTATCTTCAGCAATAGGGACTATTACCAAAGGTGCCTCAGATTCAGCGACTGAAAGAAGTTCAAAAACTAAAGGCATTTCATTCACTAATGGATCAGTGTTTGAAGTAGAAGGAGGGACACAGCTAATGGGCACTGCAGTGGTCTCTGAAGAAGATGCATTAGAGTGACTAGCTGTAACTGGAATGATGAGTGGATCATCTTCAGCTTCGGGAGATTCAGTGTTCAGAGGAGCACTGTAGAAAGCTTCAGGTTGTCCATAGTGAGAGAACATCCAGTTTTCTAATTCATCCTCATCATCCAGTTTTCAGCGACCCCATTCTGTTGAGGAGTTCTCACTGAAGAAAAGTTGTGAGAGATTCCCTGGTCCTCAAAGAAGTTATCCATAGTATTGTTTTTGAATTCAGTGCCATGATCACTTCTGATATATCGTAATTTAACATTGTTTAGTACTTCTATCTTCTTGATGAATGAAATGATTTCTTCAGGTGTTTCATCTTTGGATATGAGAAAGAAGACCCAAGTGTACCTGTCATACTCATCAACAATGACGAGTGTAAACTTTTTCCAGCTAGGGATTGCACGTTGACTGGGGCAAAGAGATCCAAATGCAATAGCTGAAAAGGCGCATTCACTGAAGAGATTTGCTTCGACTTAAAGCTAGCTCTTGTATGTTATCCTTTTTCACATGCTGAGAAAAGAGATTCCTTTGCAAAAGAGTGTTGAGGAAGACCAGTGATAAGATCATTTCTTGATAGCTTGTTGAGTGTCTTGAAGTTGAGATGAGATAGCCGTTTGTGCCATAGCCAGTTAATATCTGATGAAGCTTTTGAGAAGAAGCAGCTATTCTCAATGAGAGAATAATTCATATTGATGATGTATACATTCTCTAGACGAGAACCGGTTAGAGAAACCTTATCATCTTTGTCAAGAACGTGACATAAATTCTTTGAGAATTTAACTGTATAATCTTTATCACATAGTTGACTGATGCTAAGAAGATTGTGCTTCAGTCCTTCAACATATGCAACGCGTTTGAAAGTTGTTGCACCATTGGTTAATATACCAAAAGCTTTGGTATATCCTTTTCCATTTCTTCTGAAGGTTACGGAAGGTCCTCTTTCTTCCTTGAAATGAGTTAGAAGGGATTAATCTCCAGTCATATGTCTTGAACATCCGCTATCAAGATACCATATGCGTTTGACATCATGTACAAGGAAACAAAATAAGAATGATATTGGTACCCAGCTATTGGGGTCCAACTTTGTTAGAAGCTTCATCCTCTAATGCTGAAGAACAAGCATCAGTAGATGGCATCACCGAACCTGAAGAGGTTTGAATGGGGAAAGGAACAACCTCTGACACTACTAAGGTAGTTTCAATGGAAGTCTTCACTGAGCCTAACGAAGAGGCTTCAGTGGTAGGAACTACAACGTCTGATGCTGAAGTTTTTTCAGCGGGAGTTGTCTTTGCTGAGCCTGAAGAAGAGGCTTCAATGGTTTTCTTCACCTTGGTTGCTTCTGCAGCCTTTGTGGATGATTTCGCCTTGGTTGATTTCTCAGCCATGACTACTTTCTTGTCCTTAGCTGGTGAACCATCTTTGGCTGTAGAAGGACACTTACTGGCAATATGTGTTTTTTCACCACAGTGTTTACACTTCCTAAAGCTGAGAGTAGCTTTAGGGCCAGGAAGTATCAGACTAGAAGCGGGACCAGCTCCAAGGATTTCCTTCTCATTGGTTCTAGGAGGAACCTTTGAGGAATTGGATTCCTAAGGTTGAAAGTTCAACTTGAGCTGTGACATGGATTTCTGAAGGGATTCAGATTTCCTAGTCCCTGAAGAGGAGGAAGTTTTACAAGCTGAAGGAATAGACCTTGATCTATTAGCCTTGTTACACTTCTTGGGAAGGGATGTCGTGACAACGGATTTACCTTTGTCTTTGCACCCAGAACTCGAAGGAGTTCCTTCAAGATGACTCTTAGTAAAAGAAGAAGACAAAAAGGAAGAAGTGTTGGGAATTGAAGGGACGAAGGTGCAAAACTTGACCATGGACCTATCTATAACACATTCTTCCTGATCATAGGAGAATCCTAGACCAATCGTTACCTTGACGGGGATCTGAGCGTTAATGATCTCAAAAGCCTTGATGGAAGCTTTACACCACCCTTCAATGGTAGCTTTCTCGGCCTTGAGTTCAGCGATAGCTCACTCATGCTCAACGATACGTTCTCACGTTCAACAGTGATGGCTTGGTTTACAATAACCTGATCTTTAAGATTTTCTTCAACTGAGGTCAGTTCTTTGATCTTAGAATGGCAAATCTTCAATTGCTATTGAAGATCAACGTTAAGCATTTCTGCTTTCGATTTGCCATTGAGGACATTGTAAAAGTCAACCATCAGCGTATCTAGTGTAGAAAGACTGGAAGAAGAAGAAGGTTCATTCAGGAAACATACCTGAGTAGAAGAAGAAGATGGCTCAGAGGAAGTACGTGATTTTGAAGATTCTCCATCTACATATATGGCCATCAAGCTGATATAGGCAATATCCTCTTCATCTGAGGATGATTAATTGGATGACTCAGCCCAGTCATGTTGTTCAGCAACAAGGCCTTTAGCCTTTCGCTGGTTGTTCTTCATATTCCTATACTTTTCCTTCAGTTTTGAATATTTCTCATCTTTGGTCCTGAAAGAGGAAGGAGCTTTGGAGGATGGCGTCGCGGTCTTCTTTGATCTACATTCACCTACAAAGTGTCCGGGCTGGTGACAATTGTAGCAGACAGATGAAGCCTTGTCTATTCTTTTAGACTTTGGCTTTTCCCTGAGGGATAGCTGAGGAGATCTGCGGAAGTTACTCTTACTAGCGAACCTCATAAATGACTTAGTCAGGAGTGCCAGGGACTCATCAAAATCTGTTAAATCAGATTCTGGAATATCCTCGGATATAGAAGAGTCTATCTCTGTGATAAGAACGGGAGGAAGAGAAGAGACAAAAGGGGTAGAAAAAGTTTCAACTAAAGAAGCTTCAGAGATCAAAGCCAAAGGAAAGAATTTCATTTCCTTGGATTCTTTTACAAGATTTCTCTTCAATTGACGAGATTGCTCATGGTTAAGCAGAATCTCGTATAAAGTAGAAAGAGAAAGAGTGGACATGTCATTGGACATCTTGAGACACATGGAAAAGGTGTCCCAAGACTCAGGAAGACATTCTAGAAACTTGGTTAAAGTTTCAGAATTAGAATATTCCCTGCCGACAACCCTAAGATCAATAAGAAGGCAGTTAAATCTTTGATGTACTTCAGACATCGTCTCAGAATTTCCCACATGGATTTAGAAGATTTGAGTTTCATCACTGAACGATAAATATCATCAGGAAGAGGCATAACTATTATAGACCGAGCATGCATGTCTATAGCTATTTTCTTCTTGTCTTCATCGCTCCATTGATATGGGAGCTTTGGAATCTGACATTCAGGAATTACGGCAGTCGTAGCTATTGCTGGAACAACCGGAGCAAAAGCTAATGGAATATATGGTCTATTTTTTATGTAATGTAGAATTTCAAGATCCACACCTTCAAGAAAGAGGGACATCTGGTACTTCCAGAGACTAAAATTGTCACGGACAAACCGGGGAGGTTTGGCAAGAGAGCCATTGTCTTGTGTGTGTGTGTTTCTAATTTGTAAAGTCATTTGTAAGCGGTAAAGTTATCTAAGAAAAGAGATAAACTAATATTGAAAACAGCTAAATAGAAAGAGAGAAGAAAACACTACTTTCATACCACTTGTTAGTCCCTTGAGGGTCTACAAGAATAGTAAAATAGTTTGTAGAAGGGGGGGATTAATACAAACACAATATTTTTCAAATTTAAAATATATATTGATAAAGAAGATCAATACAGATTTTACAAGATTGTTTGTGGAAAGATAAGATAATAAAACCTATCTAAACAATCTTTGGTTCCACACGAGTTCTTAGCAAATAAGAAAAAAAATGTTGTAAAGAGAGTGAGTTGCGCGCACTCTGCATGGAGAAGAAACACTTCTATTTATACCCAGTGCATTAAATGTTCACTTAATGCAATATGGTAGGGTTAGAGTGCGTGTCAATCCTTAAGAGGAAGGCTTGTCCTTTGCTACAGTGAATAGTACAAAAAGCACTATTCATGAGCAAACATCCTTACCTAAAGTTGGTGGACAATAGAGTTGACTAGTCGGATCCGTACCGCACCAACTTTCATAAGGGTATGGGGTTGTCCTTTGTGTGCATAAGAACAACAACAGTCATGCTAGGCAAGCTTCCTTTGATTGCTGAATGTTGGAATGACCTGAAGGTCTCTTCAGCATTCGCTGAGGCTTGAGTAGTCTTCACACATTTGTAGACAGACTTGGAATCACTAAGTACCGCTTCAGATAATGTATTCGCCAGTCTCTAATCTTCGGTTTCAGTCTACGACATTAGCTGAAGGTTTTTTAGTGTGAGTGTTGTTTTCTTGAAGTATCGTTGTCTCTGGTTGATTTACAATACATGTTCTTCAGCGATCACTAAATAGACTCAGTGATGATCGTTGGAACTGAAAAGACAGAAACATAAATACAACGTATAAGTGAAAAGGGATTATCATCAAATCACTGAGAGAAAGGATCAACACTATTTGACGTTTAAGTACAGTAAAGATTCAATCATGGCACGGTAATTTTGTTGATCAACAGATTTTCCAGATAAATCCGCATCCAATAAAGTACCAGTGGCCATGGGGGTCTTTATCGAAGGACAATCAAACATATTAAATATTTTCAAAAAATGTTTAATGTATTTGGACTGATAATGAATATGCCATTGGGAAGTTGTGTGTGTCCACAATGATCAATCTTCAAGTAATCTCCAATTCATCAATGGCAGAATCTCAGATCTAGCATTAAGCACACAATGATAGTTGAGAGAGAAAGTGAAACTTCAAGACTTGGTCAAATCTTCTTTACCTAATGTGAATATTACAATAAGCTCTCTTCTAGATTTACAAAGACATTACCCTATTTATAGGGTCAAACCTCTAAACACAAGTCAAAGTCAAACCTGCCTAAGAAAAGTCAAACACGATGACTTTTACAATTATAGACAATATTTAACTTTCAAGAYGAATACAATTTAATACTGATTTTCAGTCCTAACATTCTCCCCTTTTGTATTCAGACTTGAAAGAAATTATTCAATTTGAGTCCTGTTTGAATCTTAGATTTCATTTGAATCTTAGATTTCATGATGTCTGAAAAATTCTTGCAAACCTTTGGATTTGTAGAACCAAAAATAATATCGTCAACATATATTTGAATCAAGATCATAGGGTTATCTTGCTTTTTATGAAATAACCTAGTATCTATCATGCCTTTTTTGAAACCAGACTTCAGTAGGAATTGAGTTAGAGTACATACCATGCCTAGGAGCCTGTTTCAAACCATATAAAGCTTTAACTAGAACATTGTTGTGACTTCTGCCTCATCGTTCCCTCGAGCCGGTCAAATCCGTGATTTTTAAACCCAACGCTCCTGTAGCAATGCAAGAGCATCCTACATCGGTGAGGCTAGGGGGATTCGTCTTCCTTATAAGGAAGGGGGATCTTACTCCTACCAGTGACGCGTTTTAAAGCCGTGAGGGGTTGTTGCCGAGAGGGGCAGCCCAAAGCGGACAATATCATGTGGGCGGTTTCCTAGTATCGATCCAACAATTGGTATCAGAGCTAGGGACGCACCAATGTGGGGTGGGGAATGTTGGGACTTCCGCCTCATCGTTCYCTTGAGCCGGTCAAATCCGCGATTCTTAAACGCAACGCTCCTGTAGCAATGCAGGAGCATCCCACATCGGTGAGGCTAGGGGGATTCGTCTTCCTTATAAGGAAGGGGGGGATCTTACTCCTACCAGTGACGCGTTTTAAAGCCRTGAGGGGTTGTTGCCGGGAGGGGCAACCCAAAGCGGACAATATCATGTGGGCGGTTCCCTAGTATCGGTCCAACAAACATAGACATGATCTGGTTTGTGTGAATCAACAAAGCCTTCAGGCTTGCTCACGTAGACTTCTTCATGAAGAATTCTGTTCAGGCATGCCGATTTGACATCCATTTGGTAAACCTTGAAATTTTTTTGAGCAGCGTACACCAGAAATATTCTGATAGCTTCAATGCATGCCACTGGAGCAAAGGTCTCATCATAATCAATAACTTCTTGTTGACTGTAACCTTTAGCAACCAATCGGCCTTTGTTTCTCACTACAATTTCCATCTTATTTTTTTATTTTAGAAGACCCATTTTGTACCAATTATTGATTTGTCTTTTGGCCTCGGTACAAGTCTCCAAACTTGGTTTCTTTTGAATTCTCGAAGTTCATCTTGCATGGCATTGATTCAGTATGGATCTTGCAACACTTCATATGGCTTCTTTGGCTCTATAGCACTAAGAAAGTTCACAAAAAGACACTCGTTAGCTGTGATAACTAGATCCTGGTTATCACCCGAGGTAATTAATACGTGATTATTTGATATATGAATACGTGAAAGCATGCTGAATTGTTATATTTGATCATGTGAGAATGTGTATTTTTATGCATAAGAAATGTATGCATAAAGTGAAGTATGTGATGCATGCATGCATGAGGCGTTTAACCGCCTTTCCAAAAGTGGAAAGGGGTATAAATATGGGGTGAAAGTTTCAAAAGAGAGTTTGCTGGTTCTTTGGAAATATTGAGAGAAAATTTAGAGTGTTGTCCGGATTGCTTGTTTAACTTGGAATCAAGTTAGTTTGCATTTGCTAAAACTACATAAGGTGAGTAGTTAAATGCTTTTCAAACATTTAAAAAAAATTATGTATGAGGTTTGAATTGGTTATTTGTCAATTGATAATATTTATTTGTTAGTGTTAAATCGGTTTTTATCCGAATCTAGTTAAACCGGATGAGCCTTAGGCGATTTATTATAAACCGGATGAGCCTTAGGCGATATATGTGTAAACTAGTCAAGGGTTAGGGGAATTAGTCTTAAACCGGACATAGGTTCACCCGGTTTAAGGGTAATCTGATTAAGTGTTGACCGATTTACATGATGAGCGAGTTATAAGGGCGAGTGTAAGACAGACCTAAGAAAGTGTTATAAGTGTGGTGAAGCAGGCTATCTGTCCAGAAGTTGCCCAGCTAATCGATGGTGCTTTGACTGTAATTCTCCGGATCACATTCGATCGCACTGTCCATTATTAAGAACTCCACAATTGACTCGGTGAGAAAGTTTGCACGCAGTGCCAACAGATACATCAGGGCGAGTGTAAGACAGACCCAAGAAAGTGTTATAAGTGTGGTGAAGCAGGCCATCTGTCTAGAAGTTGCCCATCTAATCGAAGGTGTTTTAACTGCAATTCTCCGGATCACATTCGTTCGAATTGTCCATTAGTAAGAATTTCACAGCTGACAATGGGGAGTAATGCGTCGGTACTCGGGGAAGATCTACTGTGAATAGAGGAGGGCAAGGAGGGGCTCGAGGACAGTCCTTCCAGATGACTAAGAACGAGACAGAAGCATCACCGGATGTAGTTACAGATACATTCCTTCTGAATTCATTACGTGCTAAGGTGTTATTTGACTCTGGTGCAAACTTTTCGTTTGTATCACCATTATTTGCTCAAACTGCATGTTTGAATTCTATGATACTCGATAATGAATTAGTAGTTGATACTACTAATAGTCAGGAAACAGTTAAAAGTGTGTTCAATAACTGTAATATTGTAATTGAGGGTTGTGAACTTCCAATTCAGTTATTTCCTGTGCCGATGAAGGAATTTGATGTGGTAGTGGGTATGGATTAGTTGGCAATGTATCAGGCCAGTATTGTTTGTAATCAGAAAATGATCAGAATTACTCTGCCAGACCAAGGAACAATTGTTATTTATGGTGATTGTTGATCCCAGATCTCTGAATAACACTAATAATCTAGTTAATAATAACCAAATTATAGTGTGATTTTATGAACAAAGTGATGAACAATCAAGAATGAATTATAAACAATTAAGAACAATCTTGAGCGTCAAAGATTTCACTTTATAAATATGGAAAACGTAAAAGCAACTTAAGCGACTCTTTTTACAATAGGCCTAATCACCTATTTATACTAATCAGCTAATAAAAAGATAACTATCTAATGAGAATTTTTAGCTAATCTTCTATTAACAGATAACGTTTATCTACTCTATTGATAACCTTTACTATTAGAGATAAACTTGAAGTCTAGTTGTCGACATGTCATCTCCAGCTGTCATTAATGATGTGATGAATCATACTTATCTTTAAATCTTCATCGTATGCTTCTGGATGATTTGCTGGAGAATTCTCTAAGTGTTGATGACCAGAGGATCGATGAGGATGCTCTTTCCATCACATCCCAGATCGTCCATCGGTCCTCTGGTTGTACTCCAGACTTAACCATTTCTGTCTTGATGTCTTCATCGGTCTTCTGGTTCTTCATCACTTATTGTTTTTCATTACTTTTTACATTATGAATTATGGGGTTTAACAATCTCCTTCTAAGTAATGAAAAGACAAAAATATGCTAATCTAGAAACATTTGTGATGAACAGAGACTAATCTAATTGAAAGACATCAGATTCCAAATTTTCATTGGATGATGAAATTCATATAGTACTGGAATCAAAATACATCAAGGCAAAACAAAAATACAACTCATCACGAGCTACCTGAATATATATCTCTGAAGCGCATGAGCAGTCTTTGATATTCGATGACTGTCGATATCTCATGAATGAGTTGACTCCCTTCTTCTCTTGGCACGTAGTGTCTGCCCAGTCTTTCTCGAATGACTTTCTGAAACCATTCATGTGTATCCGATGAATACTTGAAGGCCTCAGTCAGTCTAAAGAACTTTTTAACCCCGAACTCATTCTTGTAAACAAGTCCAAGTTCGGGTTGAGTTAGAATTAAGGCAGATCATATCTTCTGCAAGCCTTAGAAGTCTTCATTTGAAGGGGCACAGGAGAGTCTTTCAATGCCTAGCTGAAGAGCTATTTCAAAATCGCTTTTGGCTCTGTGGTTCACCAGAGTTTCCATCGTCTTTACCACCGCTCGATTTGCCATTCCATATTTGATGCTCTGGTCTTGCCTCTGAGCCGTATATGCATATAACTCAATCAAGTCATATGGGTTGAGGTTAATGAGGTCATTCTTGTTGAATACGCAAACTAGCCTATGTGCTCTCTCCACAGTGAACTCGATGTATCGGATGGCTCGGTTGGCAAATGTCCTTATTTTTAGATCAATGACCCTCCTTATCCCATCATTCGAGAAGATAGCCTGAGGTGCTTGAGTGGTCTGTCTAATGAATATATGGTGTAGGAGGTCCATTGACTCAAGCGATAAGATTGGAGGATTGATAGTCAAATTGTCATCGCAGTCTTGGTATAGATATTGATGGATGTTCTCTAGCAAAATTGGTTCCCTGGGCGGGAAATCAGGACGTCTTCTCATTGACTCCATGCTTTGTATTATTTTGTCAACCAAGCTCTTAGGAGGTTTCCTTGAGGAAGAGGAGTATCCGCATGTACCATGGGTGTTTGGGTTAAGGGTTGTGTATGGGTTGGTGTTGGTTCAGGTTGGGTTGGTTGGGGTTCATTTGGTTTGGCTTGGTTGGTTTCTGGTGTATGGGATTCGGTTGGGATTTGTGGTTGTTGGGGTGATGAAGGTTGAAGTATAATTGGTTCTAGTTGTGTGGATAAGGTGAAGGGTTGAGTGGTGCGAGGTGTTGGTGAAGGGGTTAAGGGTAGGTTTGATGTGGGTGTTGAAGGAAGAGGTTGGTTAAGTTGTGTTGGTGGGGTAGTAGGTTCTTCATCGGTTGAAGAGCTCAACACGATGGGCTCTTGGGTTGCAGCGAAGGGAACTTGTATATGTACATCTTCAGAGGGCAGAGCCTCTGGTTCCCTTGCCTGGGTTCTTTCTGTTGAGGGTGGTGGTTGTGGTGATGGTGATGGTGGTGCAGCGGATTCAGTTTGTTATGCAGCTGCGGCCTGTGTCTCCCCCACACGAGGTCCAAGACATTGATCATCGGGGTCTTGGTCGTCATGCCTAGGCCTCTTATGCGGGCGGCTGCTTGAGCAAGAGGCTCTTGTCCTCCTCTTCTTCTGTTCCTTTCTGAAGGTAGCGAGGTATGCCTTCAGGGAGGTCTGTCGATGACTCGCCTCCATTGTTTGGAGGAGAGAAATTGTGTGCCGTTGTTTGACGGCCAGGTTCGGGGAGAGAACCATTGTTGGACGAGTGGCCTGATGAACAAATTTGGCACTAATCTCGTTAAAAGATGAGACCAGCGCCTTTGACAGTGCCCGCAAGTCAGGTCTTGTGGTGAACTCTGTGGTGGAGGATGAGACTGGTGGTGGCATGAAGGTGGTGGTGGATGTATATGGTGGGATGGGAAGGTTGGTGATAAGGTCTCTCACCTCTGCAGTGAAAGAGGAGAAGGCTTCATCGAAGGATGGGACTGCAGAGGGAGGTGGTGGTTGATGAGTGGGATGGGGGATTTGGGCGAGGATAGTTGCGGGGAGTTGGGTGAGGGTGTCTTGGATGGATGCCACTTGTTGGGTAAGATTGGCTAGGGTATCATCGATAGAGGTGGTGGATGATTGTGGGGTTTGGTGAGTGATTTGGTAGGTGATGGTGGTAGGAAGGGAGTGAAGGTTTCGAAGGATGGTTTGGAGTTGGGTGATGATGTAGGTAAGGTTCTCATCGGCCTCAATTACCCGGGCCATGAGGGTTGCGATGGACTGGATGATGACTTGGTTTCGTAGGGTGGCTAGGGAGGAAGTGGTGTTATGGTATTGGGTAACGGTTTGTTGGAGCAATTGTAATCGGGTGGTGTTGGCTTGTGTTTGGGTTTTAATTTGGGTGAGGTGGTGTTGTAGGATTGCAAGAGATTGTTTGAGGTCAGAGTTAGAGGTGGATGGTTGGTTATCTACGATCCCTTGCATGATGAGTTTAAGGTCTTCCAAGGACCGCATCACTGTATCGACAAAGGCTTGGAACTCAACCATTGTGACCAGATCAGCGTGTGGGGTAACCCTTGCAGCAACAGATGATGCAGGTTGTGCCTCTGCTCCTGAGGCGCCTTCTTGGCGTTGTGAGAAGGTGGGCCTTGAAGGACTTCCATCGTGTCCTTGATAGCCCTTAAGAGAGGAGCTATCTCGCGATGTTGCAACATCCGCTTCCTCTTCCTCGGCTTCAGAGGCCGAATAGGTGAAACGAATGTGTGTCCCCTTCGGTAGATCAAATATCGAAGGGGGAGGTACAGGAAGGGAAGATCGCTCTGAACGATCATAGGGTTCAAAGTCAGAAGCAACACATGCTTCTGTGTGTGTGACGGAATGTGTTGAGCCTTGAGGCGAAGGGGCTCTTATTTCTGCCTCACCTCTCTGTTGGGAGAGGGGTGATGGAATATGGGGTTCCTCAGCTGATTCAACTCTAGAGGTCCGATGAATGGCCTCTGGATAGCTGGCTTGGGTAGGGATTGGACTGGGTCGTCCTCGTTCAATACCCATTTGGCACGTTGAGTATCATCATCATCATCATCATCATCATCTTCATCATCCGATGATGATGACTCATGTGCGCCCTCGCTGGATTCATGGGACGGCTCTAATTGCTCTGGGGTATCTGCCTCGGTTCATGGGATAGGATGGAGCGTTCATAGTTCTGGCGTAGCTCAGATGTCGATGGTATGACATTGAGCATAGCCCTGGGGAGGGGACGGTTGTTAGCATAACCCTCCTTTGATAGGGTTGGGCGATGACCATGCATCTTGTAGACGGGCGTGAATGGCTCCTCGGCTGGTAGGCCATGCTTCCTAATTACATCCGCGATGAAAAGGGCGAGGAAGCGAGGAAAGAGAATCGTAGGGAGAGGCTTACCAGTGGCTTGGAGTTTCGACTTCTTGACCACCCCCGAAAGTATTTCGTTGTAGATGAGGAAGGCGTAGTCGAGGTTCAGATTGAAGAACAACCCGTACATTAATGTCATGATGTTTATATTTCCTTAGTCCAACGAGCCTAGTTTGCATGTAAGGGCTCTGTTCAGTATGGAGAAAAACATATTTCACATCGGTGGAAGTAATTGACGTTTGAAATTCGAAACGTAGCGTAGGTCACGGTTGTAACCTAGTATCTTTATGAACCAGAGAATGTCGTCGGTGGTTGGTGGTTCGTCAAATTGTGCAATTCCAAGTTCCTTGCGTGTGGGAATGCATAGTATCCGGGAAACCTTAGCCCGCGATATTTTGAGGGAACAAATCATATCGTTAGGGGGGTCCATGTCCCCCATTATACCGTGGCTATCTTCATCAAACTCACAGGTTTGCCAATACTGTTGAACGTACATTATGGGTACGGCTGTATCAGCAAGAGTGAGAGCAGGAAAAAGAATGCTGTGTTTGAGGAACTCAATAATAATGGCAAAACATTCGTCAAACAAAGTGGTTCAGAGTTCGATAGCATGATTATTTGGCCGCATTGGTAGGAAGACAATAACACGGCTGTCGGCTCCGGTAGACTGGATTCTGCTATAATTATTGTTTGATTAATGAGAGGCAGAGGATGCCATTGTTGCGGGTTTGAGGAAGTTGCAGGTTTGTAGTTCTTCAGAGTTTAGTAGCAGGTTTATGGAAGCGTAAAAGGAAAATGGAGGAGGAAGAAGGGTATATATAGGCGGGAATATGGGGAAGGGTTGGGGGTAGGGATGGGGGGTGGAAGGGAAACGTTCCTTGATTATTACAATACAATAATCATGGAAAGTTTTGGCGGTTTGGTTTGTGATGATTTGATTTGAAGAACGTGAGCCGTCTTGATAGTACGTGCATTTAATATTGTAGGACACGTGTCAAGACGGGGTAAGGGAGGGGGAAGGTTTAAAAGGGTGTGTGAGGAACAGGCTGTTGAGGGTGTCAGGCTCGTGGTTATGATGACGGAAGAAATTATTTGAATAAAAGTTATTCAAAATAATAACTTGATGAATACGTAACCCAAAATTAAATTGAATTTAAAAATCCCATCTAATTGTAAGAATAATACTAATTACGAAGTTTTGGTCTTCTAAAAACTCATGATGTATACTTTTTAGTCATAAAAGCTGCAATGTTGTATAATCTTGAAAAAATGATTTTCAATTAAGATGAGTTTTTGTATGAAAATTATTGTCATKGAACCAGAGGGGCTCTGGTTGGTCATGACCCATTTGGGGTGGAACCAGAGGAGTTCTGGTTGAACATCTATGAAGGAGTTCATTTATGTAATGTTGGATTGCATGTTGTAGAAGCCTTGGATTTCAAACCAAAGGTTCTAGATAAACATTGTTAATCCATTATGTAGAACTAGAGGAGCTCTGGTTAGATACATATGTAGCATTTGGGTGACAGAGGCTCTGGATAGTAGGACCAGAGACTCTGGACGAAAAATGCATGTAAGAGGAAATGAAATGTGGAGATGAATATTTTGCTCCCCCTCAAATGATGCAAATGTATTGAATTTGAAGTATTGAAAGACTCCCCCTCAGATGAGGACCAGAGGCTCTGGTGTAGACAACTAGAGGCTCTGGTTGTGAAGAGAGAAAATAATGAATGAGTTTTGGCTAAGTGTGCAGATGGAGATGCATATGTGGGTCTTTGAGACCAGAGGAGCGCTGGTGCCAAAGATTTCGAATCCAGAGGCTCTGGTCTTTGGAACCAGAGGCTCTGGTTGTGAAAGCAAAAGAATGGGATGAAAGCGTATAAGGTAGTCTACTTTGGAATGGGAAGTGGGAAACTCTTTGGGACTAGAGGAGCTCTGGTTACAAAGAGTATGAATCCAGAGGCTCTGGTCGTTAGAACCAGAGGCTCTGGTGGGTAGGAGAATACTTGTTAAAAATTACCAAGTATTTGCTTTGGATCAGAGGATTTCTGGTTCCAAAGGCGATGGTGGTTGTTTGCCAAAAATTTAAGCGAAGTGAATCTACATAGCGAGAGGCTCTGGTCTTTATAACCAGAGGCTCTGGTTAGAATACTTGAAGTTTATGGCTAATAATTTATATATCACTTATAGGCATAACCATGAGATATGGAAGACTTCTTGTTTCAAGTTAATGAGTGCCTTTAAGTGGTGAGATTCAACATACCCATCTTGCTGACTAGGAATAAAAATMTTTTCTCATYAAGAGCTTTTGTAAAAATGTCAGCAAGTTGAATCTCAGTTGGAACAAAATACATTTCTATATTACCTTTTTCAACATTGTCTTTTAGAAAATGGTACCTTACATCGATGTGCTTGGTCTTGGAATCCTGCACTCGATTGGCAGAGATTGCTATTGCATTCTTGGAGTCACAGAGGATAGGAATTTTGTCATAATTGAAACCATAGTCCTTAAGCTGAGTCTTCATCCAGAGAACTTGTGAACAACAACTAGCAGCAGCAACATACTCTGCTTMTRYTGTDGATGTTGAGACACAATTTTGTTTTCTGGATGTCCAACTTACTAGCTTGTCCACCAAGAGTTGACAGCTTCCAGACGTGCCCTTCCTATCAAGCTTGCAACCTACATGATCTGCATCTGTATAGGCTATTAGATCAAAGCCAGAGTTCTTTGGATACTAGATACCCAAGGATGGGGTTCCCTTAAGGTATCGAAAGATCCTCTTGACTGCAGAGAGATGCGATTCTTTAGGATTTGATTGATATCTTTCACAAAACATTATATCTGGTCTACTAGCAGTGAGGTACAGAAGTGATCCAACCATGCCTCTGTAAGTTGTTACATCTACAGGTTTGCCTGATGGATCAACAAAAAGCTTAGCTCCTGTAGCCATAGGTGTTCTCATCGATGATGAATTTGAKAGAGAGTATTTCTTCAGAAGATCAGTCACATATTTGGACTGATTGATGAAAATTCCTTCTGAAGTTTGTTTTATTTGAAGGCCAAGGAAAAACTTAGTTCTCCCATCATATTCATCTCAAATTTACTTTTCTTCAACTCTGAGAATTTTTTGCAATGTTTTGCATTTGTAGAACCAAATATGACATCGTCCACATATATTGGAACAAGTAAGATGTCACCTTTATGCTTTTTGAGAAAGAGGGTTGTATCTATTGTACCTTTTTCGAAACCGTTGTTGATGAGAAAGACAGATAGAGTTTCATACCAGGCCCTGGGTGCTTGCTTCAGCCCATAGAGAGCTTTATCCAAAAAGTAGACGTTTCTGGATGTTGTGGATCTTCGAACCCAGGTGGCTTTTGCACGTAGACTTCTTCTTCAAGTTTGCCGTTGAGGAAGGCAAACTTGACATCCATCTGATAGACCTTAAAGCCTTTGTGAGCGACGTAGGCTAGGAACATTCTGATGGCTTCATGTCTTGCAACGGGAGCGAATGTTTCATCATAATCAATCCCTTCTTCCTGGCGGTAGCCTTTGGCAACAAGTCTGGCGTTGTTCTTTATTACGATGCCATCTTCGTCCTTCTTGTTCTAGAAGACCCATTTGGTTCCTATGGCCGTCTTCCCTTTGGGTAGAGGCATAATAGACCATACTTTGTTTCATTCGAATTGGAGTAATTCTCTTGCATTGTGTCTATCCAGTTTGGGTCTTGTAGGGCTTCTGAAATCTTCTTTGGTTCTATCATGCTTAGAAAGTTGGCGAAGAGGCATTCATTTGCTGTGGCAGATCTCGTCTTGACACCAGAGGTTGCATCACCAATGATTTGGTGGTGTGGGTGATCTTTTGTCCACTTGAAGCTTGATTGAGGTTCTGGAGCAACCAGATACAGCTTGTCATCGACTGATGGAACTGCTTGCTCCCCCTCGACGAGATTATCTCCAGAGTTAGATTCTGGATCTTGATCGTGATCTGAAGACACAGAAGAAGTAGATGGTGAAGTAACATGAGTTTCTGTAAGAGTTGTACCTGTARCATTGGAGAMTTCATGATTTCCATCGATTCTGGAGTTAGATTTTGCAGTGGGCATATTTCCAGAGATTACTTCTTCATCGAAGATGTCTTCAAATAATTGAGCTAGTTCTGATTCATTGGGTTTGCCAAGTGATGAATCA
>NW_020201803.1:26644-28363 GCF_001531365.2 Cynara cardunculus var. scolymus
CTTAGCTTTTTCATCATTTCCTCATTTGCATCCCTTCAAATTTGAAACTCCTCTCCCTCTCTCTCCCTAAAACTCAAGAGTCACCTTCATCCTCCTTCATATTCAGCCGAATTCTTCCTCTTTTCTTCATCAAAATAGCAAGGGATTTGAAGATACTACATCTCTCACATCACCAATCAAGGTAACATCTTCATCTCCCTATTTTTTCTTGCAAATTTTGGGAGAAAAACTCATTTTTTATGCATTTCTATCTACTATCTTCTAACCTCCAAAAATTCTGAGTTTTAAGGAGAGATTACACACCAAAAACATGTAAAAATGTTCATATGATGGTGGTAATCTGTGACCCAAACATTAGAACTCAAGAAGATAGGTAGAATCATGATTTTATGTGAGTTTGATTCTTGAAAATAGCATTTTTAAGTGCTGACAGATTAGGTGCATCAGCATAAATAGTCTATATCTTGAAAATAATATGTTCAAAGGTTATGAATCTTCTTCTAAAAGGGTTGGGGTTGTAACACAATTGGTCTCACTCAAAAACATTGAGTTTTGACTCCCCAAATACTCAAAACATTATATATGTGCATCTGAGAGTTTTTCAGTAGGTAAACCCTATTTTAAACAGCCATAACTCTCTAGATAATCATTCAAAATCATTTATTTTTCTTCTGGAAGTTAACTTAATGAGTTACCTTTCAAATGCCACTGATTTCATTAAAAAAATGTGGTGATTTGAGGTTTTAACTACTCAAAACAAAGTGAGCATGCAATCTGTCCGAATCTGACAGATTTGTATATGTATGTTCCAATGACCATATCTCTTTCAAAACTCGATGAAAAAGGATTATTCTTCCTTTGAGAGTTAACTATATGAGTTATCTTCTGCATGCAAGTGGAATCACATGAAAATATGGAGTTTTGTTCTCCAAAAACTTAAAACAATTTAGGTGTGCAAACTGTGAAACCACCAGTAGGTAACTCCTACTTTGTATGCTAATATCTCTTTATTTACTTGCTTTTAGTGTATGATTCTTCCTCTGAATTGTTATTTTATGAGTTAGGGTTCTTATGAATCCAGTTTCACTCAAAAATACGAAGTTTTGAGGCATTAACCAATTTAATTAAGTTAAGTGTGCAATCTGTCAACTCTTGACAGATGTGTGCATGTAATTTTATGGTGCCATATCTTCCTCTCAACTCATCCAAAATGAGTGATTCTTAGTTTAAAAGTTTTATTTAAGTGTTAAGTTTATAATCCAACTTGAATTTCTGCAGAACACTTAGTAGAACTCTTTAAATGAGTATTTTACTAATGTGGTGTAATCTGCCATATTAGTTGTGATATATTGTATTGCATAAATTATTTAAATCATTATTGCATGTCCAAAATGCATGAAATTTGGTCACAATGACCATAACTCAGTGCTATATCTCATATAAAAAGATAGGAAATTATCTCATTTTAGAAATCTCTTTAAAATGATCATTTTATGTATCATTAGTTTCTGCCCAAAAACGAGATTTTTGGATTATTTGATTTTGTAAATTTTGATCTTTTTATTGGACTATAGCATTACTTTCGGTATAAATTAATATATTAACGAGCATATGGACATTATGTATATTTGGACTATAGATAATTAAGTTGGACATAAGTAGACACTTATGGACTTAGGACTTATTAATCCCCATAAGTAGTTTTAAACCCATAAGTGA
>NW_020201803.1:29158-30740 GCF_001531365.2 Cynara cardunculus var. scolymus
AACTCACCAACTCTTGTAGTTGACACTTGTTTTGACGTGCTTTTCAGGGGTAAGAAAGGCTCAAGGTGGCACTTAAAAGAAGCCGTGTCACAACTCTCACCTTTAAATTTCTTTTTGTGTTTAATTTACAAACTTGTCGTTGGAATTGTAAACTTTGGTTAATGGTGTAATTAAATTTTAAATGTATGGTTGTGTTTCTTTATACTCTATTGCTACGAGACTCTACCTGCCATACCTCGTGTTTCCGCTTTAGCGGGGTGTGATAGATTTGGTATTAGAGCTATAGGTTGTAGAGAACACCGGTTTTCTAAGAAAACCATACACATTAACCCAAAATTTTACGAAATAATCTTCTTAAAAAGAGTCTCAAAAATTCAAAACGGACATACTACTAATATAACTAGAACGAGTGACTTCTTAGCATACTCTAATTAGACAGAACCTGATCACCTGTGTCTAATTAAGCATGTATAAGGAGAGACGTGGATCGGTTATGTTAGGTGTTTGTCTAAAAGTTAAGGACTTCTTACTCAATAAGAAAAGCATGTTTCACATTTGTGAGTTTGGATAAATTTTGCATTTTTTTTTGACAATAATTATGATTCGTTCAATAATTAAATTTTTTTTTAAATATCGCAGCACTATGTCATCAGATAATGAGTTTTCGAACTCCAAAGATTACGATCCTTCAGAGCACGGTTATGATAGTGACAACGATGTTACCGAATCATTGGTGCGATCACCCACTCCAGAGCCGCCTCGCTCTATACCCGTGCATTCTATAGCGCCACACGGAGTTAGAGTTCGGGCCACCCCCCGAAAGTGCATTCCTTCGCCTGTGAGGGTGTCTTTCTACGCCCCTCCCGGAGCCGTAAGGGAGTCATCTCGGTCACACACTCGTAGTATAACACCACCACCCACCACCAGGACCACGTCGGAGCGCCCTCCGGGTATGACTACTTTGGGGAATTTATGGGTTTTGAGCATGGCTCAAGACCTTGAGATGTGTGAACGTAGGTTGGAGCATTATCGACACTTTGCTGATGGAGTGATTGCAGCCCTAGGCACTCAAGACAATATGATGGATCGCTCATTGGAGTTGATTTTCAACGCTAGGAGAGCGATTAGGAGGTTGCATACCTATCTGGCGGTGTTAGCAGGAGTTCTAGCAATAGTAATGGGGTTACTTATTTGGAGTCTGATGCGCTAGAAGACTTTATTTATTAAGCTATTGATGGATCAAACTTAAGATTTTTTTTTGGGGCATGTAGCCGTGATTTATGAACAATTTCTCTTGTTTGTTGCACGTCTTTATTTTATTTGTGGATCTTATGGGATTTTGTCTTTGGATGGTTAAATTTCGTTGATTATTGATTAAATGCCTTTATTATTATAGGTTATTATATATTACCTGGGTTACATGATTAGATGATTGTAACATATCGTGCATAATGCAATACAGTGGTAAATAATGAAAGTAACCAAAACTTCGATTAAAATTTATGCGTTAGAAATATGCCCCCAAGAAGGAGTGCACGCAGCATGAGAGAGAATCCTGAAAGCCAAACACCTGATATAGCGC
>NW_020201803.1:31205-34255 GCF_001531365.2 Cynara cardunculus var. scolymus
ATGGGAAGAACTCAAAAAGTTACTCATCGAAGAGTATTGTTCTAAGAGTGAAATTCAGAAGTTGGAAGTTGAATTCTGGAATCACACCATGATTGGAATGGAGGTGGACAAATACACTGCTCGTTTTCATGAGCTTGCCAAGTTAGTACCTCATATGGTCACTCCAGAGGAGAAACGAATGATCGGTACATCTGGGGATTGGCACCTGAAATCCGAGGGATGGTCACGTCGGCAAACCCAACCACTATACCAAACGCAGTGGTTTTGGCAAGCCGTCGGACAAATGATGCAGTTAGATCAGGGATTTTAAAGCAAGACAAATTTGGTGGAACGAGGAAACTAGAGGGGCAATCGTGGAATAGGGCCAACAACAATTTAGGCAAGAACCAAAAAGTGATAAGAAACTTTGGGGCCCAGTCTCAAACAGGAGAAAAGGGCAAGGGAACTTACCCTAAGTGTGGCAAGTGCAATTATCACCATAGCGGGAGATGCATCATCTGTTTTAGATGCAATAAAGGAGGTCATTTCGCTAAAGATTGCAAGATCGGAGAGAATCGAACATGCCATGAGTGCGGAAGCTCGAATCACTTCAGGAATGCATGCCCGAAATTGAACCGAGGGTCAGTTACTAACCCAGCACGACCAGTCAACCAAGGAAATCAAGGAGGCCAAGCACGAGGTCGAGCATTTGCAATTGGGGTGGAAGAAGCCAAGCAAGACTCGAATGTGGTCACAGGTACATTTCTTCTGAATAATCATTACACATCCATACTATTTGATTCTGAAGCAGATAGAAGCTTTGTATCCCTAGAATTTAGACCAAAGATTAGTTTAAAATCGCAAAAGCTGAAAGAAGATTTCGTTATCGAGTTTGCTAATGGTCAGGAAGTTAGGACGGAAGACGTAATCACAAATTGTACATTACGTTTAGCTGAACAAAACTTTAGCATAGACCTTATTCCAATTAGATTAGGAAGCTTCGATGTAGTTGTGGGTATGGATTGGCTATCCAAAAATCAAGCCGAGATATGTTGTTCTGAGAAGACCATTCAAATTTTGAAAGGAAGTGAAGCGCTCGTGGTGCATGGAGAGAAGTCCCAGAGAAATTTCAAATTACTAACATGTATGAAGATGCGAAAATACTTGAAAAAGGAATATGTCGCGTTTATGGCTCACATTATGGATAAAGGAATTAAAGAGAAACGCATCCAGGATTTCCCATAGTTTGGGATTTTCCCGAGGTGTTTCCTGATGAGCTACCAGGATTACCCCCGTTACGGCAAGTCGAATTCCACATTGACTTAATTCCTGGAGCCGTACCTGTAGCCAAATCACCTTATCATTTGGCACCATCGGAAATGAAAGAATTGTCAGACCAACTAAAGGAGCTACTCGACAAAGGATTCATCAGACCCAGCTCTTCACCCTGGTGAGCTCCAATTCTAAAAAAGAAAGACGGATCCCTTCGGATGTGCATCGATTATAGGGAACTCAATAAGTTAACCATTAAGAACCGATATCCTCTTCCCCGAATCGATGACTTGTTCGATCAACTTCAAGGTGCCACTTACTTTTCAAAGATCGATATTCGGTCCGGATACCATCAAATGAGGGTCCTTGAGGAAGATATTCCTAAGACGGTGTTCAGAACTCGATATGGTCATTATGAATTTTTAGTCATGCCATTTGGGTTAACTAACGCGCCAGCARTTTTCATGGATTTAATGAATAGGGTATGTAGGCCATATTTGGATAAGTTTGTGATTGTATTCATAGATGACATCCTGATCTATTTGCAAAACAAGGAGGAGCATGAGCAGCACTTAAAGTTGATACTTAAACTATTAAGGGATCAGAAATTATATGCCAAATTCTCCAAATGCGAATTTTGGATTTGTGAGGTGCACTTCCTTGGTCATGTGGTAAATGCGAAGGGAATTCATGTTGATCCGGCCAAAGTTGAGGCTATAAAGAAGTGGGAAGCTCCAACGACCCCAACAGAAATTCGCCAATTTCTCGGTTTAGCGGGTTACTATCGCCGTTTTATTTCAAATTTCTCCAAGATCGCACAACCACTGACAGTATTAACCCAGAAGAATAAGAAGTTTATGTGGGGAGAAAAGCAAGAAGAAGAATTCCAATTGCTCAAACATAAGCTATGTCATGCACCGATCTTAGCACTACCAGAAGGCACGGATTATTTTGTGGTATATTGCGATGCATCACACCAAGGCTCGGGATGTGTGCTGATGCAAAATGACAAGGTCATTGCTTATGCATCAAGGCAACTTAAGGTTCATGAAAAGAACTACACCACTCATGATTTGGAGCTAGGAGCAGTGGTGTTTGCACTCAAGATTTGGAGACATTATCTCTAGGGAACCAAATGCACCGTTTTCACTGATCACAAAAGCCTTCAACATATTCTAAACCAAAAGATGCTAAACATGAGGCAACGGAGATGGGTCGAACTTCTCAACGATTATGACTGTGAAATAAAATACCATCCAGGGAAAGCTAACGTGGTAGCAGACGCACTAAGTCGAAAAGAAAGGATAAAACCGTCAAGAGTACGAGCCATGGGGATAATAATTCAAACGAACCTAAAAATGCAAATTCGTGAAGCTCAAGAAGAGGCGTTGAAAATAGAGAATCTGAAGAACGAGACCCTGCATCACTTAGAGAAGGAATTCGAAACCCGAGCAGATGGGGTATGTTACTTTAGAGATAGAGTTTGGATACCAAGGGACGACAAACTTCGGTCAACAATTTTGGAGGAAGCACATCGCTCAAGATACTCAATCCACCCAACAACTGATAAGATGTTCCAGGAGCTAAAAGAATATTACTGGTGGCCAGGAATGAAGAAGGATGTTGCTTTGTACGTAAGTCGATGCTTAACATGCGCAAGGGTAAAAGCAGAGCATCAGAAGCCATCTAGTCTCCTTCAGCAACCAGAGATTCCCCAATGGAAGTGGGACCAGATATCAATGGACTTCATTACTAAGTTACCTAGGACTAGGAAAGGACATGACTCAATTTGGGTCATA
>NW_020201803.1:34500-39714 GCF_001531365.2 Cynara cardunculus var. scolymus
GGAAAGAACTATTCAAACGCTTGAGGATATGTTGCGTGCGTGTGTAATAGATTTTGGTGGGAGTTGGGATACCCATCTGCCCCTTGTTGAATTCTCTTATAAYAAYAGCTATCACACCAGCATACAGTGTGCACCGTACGAAGCCTTATACGGACGTAAATGCAGATTACCGCTTAACTGGGTAGAGATCGGAGATAGACAGTTGACAACGCCTGATATTATCCAGGAAACCACCGACAAGATTTCAATCATCAAGTAGAGACTTTAGACGGTAAGAGACCGTCAGAAGAGTTATGCGGAAAATCGGAGAAAGCCATTGGAATTCCAAGTGGGGGATAAAGTACTCTTAAAGGTGTCACCATGGAAGGGACTAGTATGATTTAGGAAGAGAGGCAAGCTAGGTCCCAGATACATTGGTCCATTCGAAATACTTGAAAGAATCAGACTAGTGGCGTACAAGTTGAAGTTGCCACAAAATCTAAGCGTCATCCATGACACGTTCCACGTGTCGAATCTGAAAAAATGCCTAACGGATGAAACAATAGTGCTACCCCTGGACGACGTTCATATTAGCGATCGATTACACTTCGTTGAAGAACCAATCGAGATACTGGACCAAGAAGTTAAACGGTTGAGGAGCAGAAAAGTCCATATTGTTAAGGTCCGCTGGAATGTGAAACATGGTCCAGAGTACTCTTGGGAGCGAGAAGATTTCATAAAAGGCAAATATCCGCAACTGTTTGCAGAAAAATCCATTGGCAGTAGCAGTCGTTAAATTTCGGGACGAAATTTCTCTAACAAGGGGAGACTGTGACAGCTGTCAAATTCGAACTCCCAGGTTAGCTCTTATAAAGTTTATATTAGTGTTATTGAAGATAATTTATAATATTAGGAGTTAGTTTGGTCAGTTTGGTCGAAAAATTTCTAGAGATTCCGGCAGTTGCTTAGAAAGTTCGGTTCCGCCCGTAATTATCTGAAACGTCCTATACAGTGCCAAATGCTCTAATTTATACCTAATTTAATATAAAACACCAAGTTTTAGTGTTTTAAATATAAAACCTTTTCATTTAAATGAATATAGCCATCATGGGTTTTTAATTTGAAGAAAAATGTCAAAATTGAGAAAAATGGCATTTTAGCATTTGGGCTTTAGTTTTTATAAAAAAAAATTATATAGAGGGTGGGCTTGGGCCATCCCATCGCCGGCCATTCCCCCCTTTCCCTCCCTTAATCCACATATAAATACCTTAGCTTTTTCATCATTTCCTCATTTGCATCCCTTCAAATTTGAAACTCCTCTCCCTCTCTCTCCCAAAAACTCAAGAGTCACCTTCATCCTCCTTCATATTCAGCCGAATTCTTCCACTTTTCTTCATCAAAATAGCAAGGGATTTGACGATACTACATCTCTCATATCAACAATCAAGGTAACATCTTCATCTCCCTCTTTTTCTTGCAAATTTTGGGAGAAAAACCCATTATTTATGCATTTCTATCTACTATCTTCTAACCTCCGAAAATTCTGAGTTTTCAGGAGAAATTACACACCAACAACATGTAAAAATGTTCATATGATGGTGGTAATCTATGACCCAAACATTAGAACTCAAGAAGATAGGTAGAATCATGATTTTATGTCAGTTTGATTCTTGAAAATAGCATTTTTAGGTGCTGACAGATTAGGTGCATGTGCATAAATCGTCTATATCTTGAAAATAATATGTTCAAATGTTATGAATCTTCTTCTAAAAGTTTATTTATTGGGTTGGGGTTGTAATACAACTGGTCTCACTAAAAAACATTGAGTTTTGACTCCCCAAATACTCAAAACATTATATATGTGCATCTGAGAGTTTTTCAGTAGGTAAACCCTACTTTAAACAGCCATAACTCTTTAGATAATCATTCAAAATCATTGATTTTTCTTCTGGAAGTTAACTTAATGAGTTACCTTTCAAATGCCACTGATTTCATTCAAAAAATATGGTGATTTGAGGTTTTAACTACTCAAAACAAAGTGAGCATGCAATCTGTCCGAATATGACAGATTTGTATATGTATGTTCCAATGACCATATCTCTTTCAAAACTTGAGGAGAAAGAATTATTCTTCCTTTGATTGTTAACTATTGAGTTATCTTCTGCATTCAAGTGGAATCACATGAAAATATGGAGTTTCTTTCTCCAAACACTTAAAACACTTTAGGTGTGCAAACTATGAAACCACCAATAGGTAACTCCTACTTTGTATGCTAATATCTCTTTATTTACTTGCTTTTAGTGTATGATTCTTCCTCTGAAATGTTCTTTTATGAGTTAGGGTTCTTATGAACCTAGTTTCACTCAAAAATACGAAGTTTTGAGGCATTAACCAATTTAATTAAGTTAAGTGTGCAATCTGTCAACTAATGACAGATGTGTGCATGTAACTTTATGGTGCCATATCTTCCTCTCAACTCATCCAAAATGAGTGATTATTTGTTTAAAAGTTTCATTTAAGTGTTAAGTTTATAATCCAACTTGAATTTCTGCAGAACACTTAGTAGAACTCTTTAAATGAGTATTTTACTAACGTGGTGTAATCTGTCATATCAGTTGTGATATATTGTATTGCACAAATTATTTAAATCATTATTGCATGTCCAAAATGCATGAAATTTGGTCACAATGACCATAACTCAGTGCTATATCTCATATAAAAAAATAGGAAACTATCTCATTTTAAATGTCTCTTTAAAATGATCATTTTATGTATCATTAGTTTCTGTCCAAAAACGAGATTTTGGGATTATTTGATTTTATAAATTTAGATCTTTTTATTGGACTATAGCATTACTTTCGGTATAAATGAATATATTAACAAGCATATGGACATTATGTATATTTGGACTATAGATAATTAAGTTGGACATAAGTAGACACTTATGGACTTAGGACTTATTAATCCCCATAAGTAGTTTTAAACCCATAAGTGACAGTTTTGGATATTCCTCTTTGATAGGGAATCGTTAAGCTCGTGTGGTGACCGGATCGTATCTTTAATTTGCGGAGCTTTGCAAAAGGGTGAGTTTTCACAATCCTTTTTACTATTTTCGTGTTTTTGGGGGAAAAATCATGTATAAAAATAGTGATGATTTGCATGCAATGTTCAATGTGTTTTAAATTGTGTATACAAATTGATTTTTATGAATTTATGCCTTGAAATGAAATTGTGAATACGAGCACTAACACTTTGTACACTAGTATTAGTTGTGTTTGGGTTAATTGAAAAGTCCCATTGGTTACACTACTTATTAACTCGTATGAGCCGATTGTTTAAGTGGATAGCGCTATTTGGTTTGACAACCCCACCTTCTGCTGGTGAGTAGGGGTGCATTTAACTAAAACAAGAGTTCTACACATGTGGGGTTTAGTCCCACCGCTGAGGTAGTCCGGTGTGAGTTCTACACATGTGGGGTTTAGTCCCACCGCTGAGGTAGTCCGGTGTGAGTTCTACACATGTGGGGTTTAGTCCCACCGCTGAGGTAGTYCGGTRTGAGTTCTACACATGTGGRGTTTAGTCCCACCGCTRAGGTAGTTCKGTATGAGTTCTACACATGTGGGGTTTAGTCCCACMGCTKAGGTAGTTCGGTATTAAAGGGCGTAGTTGTCGCAGGTTTAGTAGTGGCCCAACACGTAAAAATTACTTGGAGTACATTGTGTCTCGTATGAAAGTGTTACGAGTAAGTAAAAGATTTACTCGAATTAATTATTGTTTAAAGATTTGTTGTGAAATAAAAACCTGTGAACTCACCAACTCTTGTAGTTGACACTTGTTTTGACGTCAGGGGTAAGAAAGGCTCAAGGTGGCACTTAAAAGAACCCGTGTCACAACTATCACCTTTAAATTTCTTTTTGTGTTTAATTTACAAACTTGTCTTTGGAATTGTAAACGTTGGTTAATGGTGTAATTAAATTTTAAATGTATGGTTGTGTTTCTTTATACTCTATTGCTACGAGACTCTACCTGCCATAGCTCGTGTTTCTGCTTTAGCGGGGTGTGACACATAGCCAATTTTCATCGCTCTTATGGGAAACAAGACAAAGGGTGTCTTGTCCCTTTGAGGACCCAAAATCTAGAAGATAGAGATTTCCTTCTCTCTTTGCTTTGATGATTGTGTGTTCGGGCATTGTTTCTATTATACTTAAACCTTTGTAAAAACTGACTTCAAGACCCTTGTCATAGAACTGGCTTATGCTTAACAGGTTGTGCTTCAATCCTTCGAGATAAGCCACTTTGCAGATAGAGATGTTGCCTTTGATGAGAGTGCCATATCCCTTGATAGTTCCCTTGCTGTTGTCTCCAAAAGTTACAGAGCCTCCAGGTTTTTCGATGAAGGAGGTCAGCTGACTTAGGTCACCAGTCATGTGCCTGGAGCAACCTGAATCCATATACCATGGTTGCACATGCTAGTCCTGCAAGACAAATTGAGGGGTTTTAGGTACCCATTTCATAATGGGTCCTCGTTTGTTAGTAGGGGATTTCACACTGTTTTCATCACCCTTAGCCTTTGCAGGCTTGGATTTATTTGACTTTCCCTTGCCCTTGGGTTTGGGCTTTTTCACGTTTTCATTTGTTTTAACTTTGTATCGATAAACATGTTGTAAAAAGGGACAGTGATGTGTCAACATGTGATTCCTCAGGTTTTGTAAAAGAATTAAACACTGACAATGATTAAACATTGAATTTGTATGTCTAACATTCTTTTTATTCGATGTAAGTGAAGAAGTAAATCTATGAGTAAATCATGTCCTAGCATCGGATGTTTTTACAAACTTCCTATCTAGTTCAGATTTTTTATTGGAAGAGGTCTTGGACTTTACTTCTTTTCTCCTAAGGAAGGTCTGCTTTTATTCAGCTGGATGGAAAGAAAAGTGGTGGTCAAAGTTTTCATAGGCAGGCCACTTCTGTTTTTGCTTAAGAGTAAACTTGATGAATCTAAAGGATGTACTAGGGCCTTTTAAGTTAGCTTTGGTAGAGTTACTATCTTTCAGTTTTCTCTTTTCTTTGTCTGAAGTTTTCATTGATGAAGGAATACCAGATTTCATAGAGGTTTTTAAGTTTTGATGTTTCTTATCCTCAATGATTTTTGGTGATTCACAAATTATCTCTTCTTCAGATTTAGAATCAAGAAAATCTCTTGCTGATTTCTCAAAATCAAAATTAACATGGATT
>NW_020201803.1:40844-42370 GCF_001531365.2 Cynara cardunculus var. scolymus
CATTGGAAGTAGACTCACATACCTGGTCATCAGAGTTGTAGGCGGATTCTGCGTTGGACGTGGCCATTAGACATATGAGTGCTTTGTCTTCATCGTCTGATGAAGAATCGGACACCCAATTTTCTTTTTCAGCCATCAGGCTTCGCTCTCTGGAATTGTATTTATATTTGTTCTTGTAATAATCAACATCCTTTACCAATCGTCCTCGRCATTCTTTGGASAAATGACCGAGCTTTCCACATCTGAAGCATCGAAGGTCATTCTTCCTTCCATCCTTGTCTTCTTTCCTCTCGTCTATTTTGTCTTATCTTCTTTGTTCTCTTTCCTCTCTCCCATCTATTATATCTTCCCTCTGATGGAATTTAGATGGCTTTCTTTCATACGATGACTGGTATCTTTCCCTTTTGAACTCTTTTCGTTCATAGGGTTTATTGATGAACTTTTTATGGAAATGCTTTGTGATCAAGGCAAAAGATTTGGCAAAAGCTTTAATTTCATCATCTGATTCAGAAGTTTCTTCTTCAAATTCTGATTCTACTACCAATGCTTTCTTGCCTTTCTTTTTATGTTCTTTGGTGAAAGTCCTTGATTTTTCTTTTTCATCGGCAGCAAGGGCAAGAGGTCCACCAATGGAAACCTTCTTTTTCATTATGTCATTTTCTTGTGATGCAAGCGTTCCATACAGATCATGAAGTGACCAGCTGTCTAGGTCCTGGTTTGCTTGAAGGGACATAGACAGTTGAGTCCATTCATCGCCCAGACTTTTAAGGAATAAAACATTGTTTTCTTCCTTGGTTCTGGAGATGTCGTTTCGACGACATTGATYGATYAATRTGTTAAAACGATCATAAGTTTTCTGTATTGGTTCATCGGGGAGGGCCTTGAAATTAGTATATTCGTTGAGACATTGTGCTCTACGATTTTTTCTTCTTTTTGCTCCTCCTTCCAGTTGGCTTGCCAGTTCATCCCATAGTTCCTTGGCTGTGGAACATGCGTCGAGGGATTGGAATATTTCGTTGGGAATGGCCATGATTATCAATCTTTTGGCCTTTTTGTCTGTTTCTACTCTTTCCTTGTCGTCTTCATTCCAATTCTTCTCATCCTTGGGCATGTAGTAGGCGGGAATTTCAGCCGTGGTAGTTGTTCCTGGAACTCTTGGAACAAGAGTTTGTGGAATGTAAGGACCCTCCATTACAGATCGAAGAAGGTTCCTATCCATTCCTCCCAATAAGTTCACCATTCTGATCTTCCATTGTGGATATTCCTCTCGTTGAAGAGTTGGAGGCTTGGTGAGGGAGCCAACACTGTAAGCAGAATTCCAGTTGGCCATTGAGAATTTTGAAGAGAAGCCTTTGTGTTTTGGCGAGAAAGAAGATCAAAAATTGAGAGATTTTTGTTTGATCGTTTTGATTGGAAATTCAATCAATTGGCTCTGATACCAATTGTTGATCCCAGATCTCTCAATAACACTAATAATCTAGTTAATAATAACCAAATTATAGTGATTTTATGAACAAAGTGACGAA
>NW_020201803.1:44885-48430 GCF_001531365.2 Cynara cardunculus var. scolymus
TCGACCCCCTCTGTGGCGACTCCTCTACAGCTTTGCCCTTGCCTTTCCCCTTAGGCTCTCGTGCTTTGTCTTTTGAGAACAAGGCAGCTGCAGAGTCCACTATCTTTAGTGGTTTGGCAGAGGTCGTCTTTTTAGGCTCTTCAGCTTTCTTCTTTGTCTTCTTCTCCCCCTCATGACGATCATGGTCATCAACTCCTTGATCGTCATAGTTTTTGGTGGCTTCTGCGTTGCAAGAAATGAAGGGAACCTTCTTCAATCGCCTCAGGATTTTGGTAGCCGCCTTCTCCATCTTTTCGATTATCCACTCAGCATTCATAGAAGCGCTGTTTATGTCGATCTCTGAGGTCCACTTCATTTTAGAGAGGCTGCGATAGATTTCGCTTCTGAAGGAGTCACCCTCTTTGACGAGCTTTGAAGTGCAGTCTCTAATCGATTGGTTGGAAGCTCGGGCTTCTTTGAGGAGTTGATCTGTATATCTGCGCATGAGCTCTCCTAGGGCTTCAACCATTGCATCTAGCTCTCTGCGAGTGGCTAGATGGTTGATGTTTGCCCTGGAGGTTTTGGTGTCAACGCCATATGCGACCGTAGAGAAGAACATCTGCTTGATCTCATCCTTGAATGCAGAGTAGTCTGTGTAGCCGGCGGAGATGAAGTCAGCAGCAAACTGGGCGGCTACCTCTGATAACTCTGTCTTCAGCTTCTGGATTGAAGAAGGGTTGAGTGACAGAGCGCTGAAGGCTTCTGCAAGGTCGTCTTTATGAAGGACAGAGCTCTGATGGGCTGAAAGAGTCGTCTTAAGTTCTGAAGTTGTAGATGTCAACTCCTTTAGAGCCTCTGAGATTGGAGCGAACGCCTCTGTCGATGGTTGAGAGGTGAACAAGCTTTTCAACTCGTCCAACCTCTGGAATACCGCTGTGGCGAAGGTTTCTAACTCCCCCTTCGTCACATAGGCATCCTTGGAACCTAGATCACCAACACATGGTGACCTAGTAGCCTCGGAGTGTGAGGCGCCCTCAGCGATTGGTTTTTCGAAGTCAGCTCGGGGACTTCCACCGGATCCTCGAACATCTCCTTTTGGAGAGCCTACCAGTGTTCTGTTGATATCTTGCCTAACTCGGCAGAGGGATCGAGTGTGGACTTTGGGCGTTCTAGACCCTCAGTCTCTGTGACTCTCGCATATGCCTCTGAAGCATACTTTGGTTGGTCACTTAAGTGTGGAGAGGCAACAGATGCCTCTTTGGGTTGTGACAAGTCCTTGGGCGATTCGACTCTTATTGTAAAACCAACATCCTTTTGAGAGGATGTTGGAGTATGTTGTGGTTCCCGGGCAGTGCATTCGACAGAGGACGAAACAATGTCCTCTGCGAGGTTAGCTTGGGTTGGGCTCAGCGTGTGCACGCCTTTTTCAATAGGGGATCCCTCTAGAACATGGTCCCTAGAAACGTGGGTAGCACTGGGAGGGGGGCTAGGATGTGTGGCTTGGGCATCTTTTTCTCCCTCACCTATCTCCAACTCTTCTTCTTCGTCATCTAGTACGACCTCTTTCCCCAAGTCAGCTACTTCCGTAGGCGCTTTAAACTCCTGTTGAATTTGGAAGATAACATCTTGTATCTGCTCTGTTGGGGACTCCTCGTGAACCACCTTGCGCAACCTTCTGCGCTTTGGAGTAGCCTCTGCAGGGCTCTCTTGAATTGCAGCCTCTGTGACCACAACCTCTGTGGGTTGGGCCTTCTTCAATTTCTTTTTCTTAGGCTTTTGCAGAGGACTACTTGGACCCTCTTCTTCTACGGGTCTCTTCTTCCCTTCCATTTTCATAGAAGAGTCAACACCCTTCTATGTCTTCTTTGGCTTCTTTGGCTTCTTTGGTGGGGGACTTGCTACTCTAGGTCTTTCCTCACTCACCTCTCTAGCCTCTACTGGCTCCTCCCTTCTTCCCTCGACCCTCATTTTTTCCACTCTCTCTCCTAAGGGGATTCCTATGCATGGAGAGGTTTCAGGGACTGGCTCTGGCCTCCTGTACCCACGTATGTATGCTTTCCTATCTCCATGATTAAGATATTTGAGCATGGCTTTAGATAGAGGTCTGGGGCTTCTGTACCCTAGCTCATGCTCTGTCGGGTGGAACTCCTTCAATGGATACAGTCGGGCGTTAGGCTCGGCAGAGGGAAGCTTCTCTACAATCATTTCCCCAAAGACAAGGCCAAAGAACCTCTGTAGAATAAGGTTTGGATGATTGAGGTCCTCTTTGGCCTTCTTCTGCGCCTTCACTTTTGACTTTTCACCCCTCTGTGTAGCGCATTTCTTCTTGATCAAACCCACCATGTCTTCGAAGATGAGTTGTGCGTATTCGAGGGGCAGGTTGAAATATATTCCATACACAATGGAAAGCATTGCGTGAGAGGTCTGGTCATGGCTGYCGACCTTCCCTGTTAGACAGCAGTTCACTATCGAGAATAGAGTATTCCAGATTGGGGGAAGGCCTTTTCGTTTGAACTGAGTCCATTTCACAATTTTAGTCTTGGCAGCATAGGAATGAAATTCAAGAAATTTAATTAGTTCATCGTCTGTTGGGGTTGGGTCGAAAGCATCCAAATTGAGAGATTCCAAGGAGGGTAGGTGCAGGGCAGTTCGAAGAGTATTCACGTTAAGTTCCATTGGCACAAGGGATTTGTTGATTGGATGAGAAGCATAACCAACGATGCTTAAACCAAAGTTGTCTAGGGTAGTTATGTAAGAGCTTAACAAGAATTGGGTGATGTATGATTCAGGTGTAGGTTTGGTGGCTGAAAGTGCATAATAAAGTGGATGGTTACGAAGAATTTCAAGAAGGGGGGAAGGTGAATTCAGGGAAACCTGTTGAAGATGGAACGAAGTAATAATTATTGGGTTTCTTCACCAGTACGACTTTCTCGTATGGATTTTGGACAAACGATAGAGCGTAAGACGTTAAAGCTTGGGCTTGGGTTACTTCGTTGTCGCTTGAGACGTTAACCGATTGAGCGGAGGCTGAAGAAGAAGACATAGTTGCAAGTTTTGGTAAAGCTTGAAAAATTGCAGGTTCGTCGGAGAAGAAGGATATTGTAAAGGTTTACGTTTTTGGGGGGAAGGGGTATTTATAGTGAGGGATTTGAAATGAACCGTTTATTGGGAGAAATAACGTGACGAGTGGCTATAGGGTGTGACGAATCAAAAATATGACACGCTGTGTTGAGAAGACGTGCGATTGATGACGTACGCCCCCGATTCTGACACGCGCGTGATATGCTTTAACCCTTATCCACAGAACCACGCGCACCATATCAATAGACAAGAACTATAAGAGAGTTCTGTCAGAGGCCTAAGGGTAACAGAGCCTCTGTGATATGTGCAGGGTCTTCTAGCATGTTACACGTTTATTTACCCAAATGGTTTGAAAATCCTCAGAGAGATGAGTACTTGCTCAGTTCAAAACTCACAGAGCCTCTGATAGAAGCGTCAGAGGTTCTGATGAATTGACCTCTGAGAACAAGATACTTCAAAAGTTTTGGCACCTTCTGAGGTTTTGA
>NW_020201804.1:0-1482 GCF_001531365.2 Cynara cardunculus var. scolymus
CCTTCTCAGGCTGTTGGTCCTGTATCAGCTTCAGTTGCAGCTGATACTGAGGCTCCTAGAGCTGAAGTTGTTTGTGCTGCTCCTGTAATCTCTACCACCGAAGCTGCTCAAGCCGAGCTTGTAGATGCCATCCCTAGGGATGAGGTCCAGACCATCACTGCTGCTGGTGATGATGATGATGCTAATGATATGGACGATGAAGATGATGATGAAGACGATGATGAACCTGTCATTCCAGACACCAGAGATGATTTAGATGGTGACGACGATGATGATGATGAAGATGATTTTTCCATCAAGTTCCAGAACCCATCAACAACTACCAAAGGTGTTGCCCTCAGGGAGTCTCAATCCCAAGGGGAGCAAAGACAAGGCGAATCGGCTGCACCATCAAGGCACCAGGACCCCAAGTCGAAAGGCAAGGCGGTTGCTGAAGAAGGAAATCTGAAGGTTCTGTTCGCAAGACCTCAAGAGTCCTTATTTGAAGACTCTACCTCTCAGGTAGTGATTACTTCACTCAGCCATCTTCAAATCGCATCAACAACCTGCGGTCGATTGGAGTTGGTCCCTGATCAACCAACATCTTCTACTCCAACAAACCAACAGATGACTCAGCTTAAGGAGTCGCTCGACCAGACTAGAGTAAAAATTCCTCTTCCTTTCTGAAGCTGAAAGACTCGAGGCAATAAGGGCTGAAAAAGAGCTAGAACTTCAAAAGAAGCAGACTGAAGAAAGCCTAAGGCTTGCCAAGTCACTAGCTACTAAAGTCCTTCCCAAGAAATCCAAGAAAAAGGTGAGTGCTATCCATGCCCAGGCCAAACTTCTTCAGATTGCAGAAGCTGAACTTAAAAAGAAGCAAAAGGTCGAAGACAATGATAAGCAATGGAGTGAAGAAAAATTGAAAAAGAGACTCAGTTCCCGCCCAATTATCAGCATCAGCATCAGCGGACGATCTAAAGACGGTGGTACTCTTGTCTCAATGCTCATCACCAGGRATAATCTTGATGCCGTTACCGAGTATCCTTCCTACCTTGGTCGCTATGGATACAGCGAAAGGATGGAGATCAGGAAAGCCATTCAGCAATCCAAGTCGAGACACAAGACACTTATCGAGGACACCATCAGCGAGCTTATCAAAAGGATGTCCATGTATGTCAAGGTCCCTGACAGGCCAACTCTGAATAAAGGTAAGAAGAAGAAGACAACGCTCATTGATCCTAGTGAAGGTCCATCCCTGAGGAACGAACATGAAACAAAGTTCTCCTTAGATGAAGTCCTAAAGGGTCATATGAGTATTGACATTTCTATGYTGAATCTTGACTTGCCAGTTAAGGGTCCCTATACACCCAACACTGTGCATTTCAAACCTGAGTTAGGAGTTATATTCCTTGACTATGAAGGTGAAGTCAGATTTCAGAGAATGTCAGAACTGCCTCTTTGTCCAATGGATCACTTAGTTTATCTCTTGCAATGGATAGAAGA
>NW_020201804.1:2314-23502 GCF_001531365.2 Cynara cardunculus var. scolymus
AGATAGTACGGTACGGAGCCGATTAGTCGACTCTTTGTCCACCATCTTTAGGTAAGGATGTCTGTTCAAGAATAGTGCTTTTGTACTATTCACTGTAACAAAGGACAAACCTTCCTGTTAAGGCTTGACACGCACTCTAAACCCTACCATACTGCATTAAATGGACATTTAATGCACTGGGTATAAATAGAAGTGTTTCTTCTCCATGCAGAGTGCGCGCATCACTCTCTCTCTCCTCATTCTTACTTCAAGCTTCTTTCAAAAGATATTTTCTTTTAGCAATCTCTTTTCTTGTAATTGCTAACTTTTGTGTGTAACTTAAGATTGTTTAGATAGGTTTCTTTTACCTTATCTTTCCGCAAACAATCTTGTAAAATTTGTATTGATCTTCTCTATTAATATATATTTTAAATTTGAAAACCTTGTGTTTGTATTCATCCCCCCCTTCTACAAACTGTTTAGTATTCTTGTAGACCTTTTTGGGACCAACAGTTACCAATGTACATCTTCCACACATGTAGAATGAGTCATTCCTTAGAAACAAAATTGTGTAGAATTTGTGTAAACATACACTCTCAAGCTATAAAAGCACATGAACATTTGGGAGCATTCTTTAGTAAAAGATTGA
This sequence comes from Cynara cardunculus var. scolymus, assembly GCF_001531365.2. Taxonomy (NCBI): domain Eukaryota; kingdom Viridiplantae; phylum Streptophyta; class Magnoliopsida; order Asterales; family Asteraceae; genus Cynara; species Cynara cardunculus. The sequence continues at coordinate 2,943 of NW_020201804.1, forward strand.
TCATAAGAGCAAAATTCTGGACTATTTAGGCATATTACCAAAGTAAGCCAAAGAGCACATGAACCAAAATAGCAAAGCCCAGAAAACATCAAACATCCAATCCGAAAGAAACAAAGTTTGCTGCACAATTCTGTGTATTGTCCAACATTGCCATAGTTAATGAAGTTAAATTGAATTCAGCTCCAGATTCCATCCACAATCCCAAACACAACAATTCATTCCTAAAACACATTCATTTATCAGCTTCAAACCTTATACCACAAAAACTTAAAAGGCATTGTATTGAACTGCTTATACCACCTTATACCACCAAATCAAATTGGTCATCGATAGATGCACAAAGGACAAAAGATGTTTTAACAAATGCAAAACAAAAAACACAAAAGAGACAATCCAAATATAGAGAAAATCTCATTATGATACAAAGGTAGGCTAGATCAAAGATCAACAGCCCAAGTACCACAAATGAGACAAAGCATACATTATGGTAGGATCAAAAGATCAACCACCAACAAGATGCCAAAGAACAAAAAGAAGATAGGAAGAAACAAAGAATAAAGGCCAGAAACTGTTTAGGCACGAAGGATAGTCAAGAAGAAAAAGAAACTCCTCAAACTCTATATGACCATGGGAGTAGAGGTCTGAAAATATTTAGGCACCATCACTCAGAATAGCCAAAAACAGAAACAGGAGTCAAAACAACATCTGCAAGGATTTTATGGCTCCACTATTTCTAGCTCATGCATTATGCAGGCTTAAGGCATTCTAATATCTATTGTATATAATCCTCTGGAAAAACTAGAGTGTTGGGATGCAACAGAACTGCACCATGTTAGACAATGAGTATTCTCCATCTCGCCATGGAATATTCACATGGCAATTGCAAATAACATGAAAAAATATCTTAATAGAAGATAGTGAGCAACAATATGCAACATTCAATGCATTTATAAAGACCCAAATCAAAAAAAATATTTGCATTTTTAAGTCATGGTAAACCTATGGTTTCTTCCTAGACCTCAATTAGTGCTTGAAAGATATGCATTTAAGGTTCAATTTACATGAAATCATGAGTAATGTAAAATAATACCTTTGAATAGTATTTAAATGCACCATGGTAATCTTGGTCCCTAAATGCAATATCTCCAAACTTCTTTGTTGCATATCTTGCACTTGGTGTGTCCATTCTTGAAATGATAACTTCATAAAGATGACAATTTCATAAATAAACATAATGAAGCATGTTTAAAGAAAGTCATGACACATAATGATATCCCCACTTGATTCATTTCGAGAACATGAAAACATGTCACATAAGTCAATTTTTTTAGTGCATTCTAATTCAATTAATCCTAGAAAGTAGTTGGCGAGAATATAAAACAAAAGAGTTATGTACACCTCATTTTCAGCCCCCACTTCATCTTCATATCCTGTTTTTAGCAAAATGGCATGCATTACAGTAAGATATGTTGATCATCTCTCTCATTGATTTGATGATAAATCTTTTACCCTGTACGAAGTATTTATGTTTCTGTTTTTCTGTTCTAGCGATCATCACTGATTCTACTCAGTGAACGCTGAAGAACTTGTAATGTAAATCCAATCAGCGACAACGATACTTCAAGAAAGACAAAACTCACACCAAAGAACCTTCAGCGAAAGTCAAAAACTGAAACTCAAGATTAGAGACTGAAGAGTACGTGATGTGAAGCGGCATTCAATGATTACAACCTTGTCTATATATGTGTGAAGACTGCCAAGCCTCAGCGAATGCTGAAGAGACCTTTAGGTTATTCTAGTATTCAACGATCAAAAGAAGCTTGTTGAGCATGATTGTTTTTGTCTTGTCCTTACACACACAAAGGACAAACCCATACCCTTTCTAAAAGTTAGTACGGTACGGAGCCGATTAGTTGACTCGATTACCCACCAACTTTGTGAAAGGATGTTTGCTCATGAATAGGCTTTTTTACTATTCACTGTAGCAAAGGACAAGCCTTTCCCTTAAGGCTTGACACGAGTTTTAACCCTACCACGTTGCATTAAATGTGCATTTAATGCAATGGGTATAAATAGATTAGTTTTTTTTTACCTTATCTTTCCGCAAACAATCTTGTAAAATCTGTATTGATCCTTCTGTATCAATATATATTTTAAATTTGAAAAGTTTTATGTGTTTGTATTCATGCCCCCCCTTCTACAAACTGTTGTATACATCTTGTAGACCCTAATGGGACCAACAAGTGGTATCAAAGCAGTGTTTTATCTTCTCTAGTTGTTTAGTTGTTTTCTGCAATATATTATCTTCTTGTTTAGATAATCTTATTGCTTTTAAAATGGCTAACGCGAACGCACACTTTCAAGGCAATGGCTCTCTTGCCAAACCTTCACAATTCATCCGAGACAACTTTAGTCTCTGGAAGAATCGGATGTCCCTCTTTCTAGAAGTTGTGGATCTTGAAATTCCACACTACATAAAAAATGAACCATATGTACCGTTTGCTAGTTCTCCGGCTGTTCCTGAAACAGCTACAACTGCCGTGATTCCTGAACGATAGATTCCAAAGCTCCCTCATCAATGGAGCAATGAAGACAAGAAGAAAATATCTATAGACACTCGTGCTAGGTCTATAATAGTATGTCTCTTCCTGATGAGGTTTATCACTCTGTGATGAACCTCAAAACCTCCAAATCCATGTGGGACACTTTATGTGTTCAATATGAAGGAACCACTCGGGTTCAAGAATCAAGGAAGATCAACTTAGTAAGGCAGTATGAAAGCTTTCTCTATGAAAAGACTAAGACACTGTCTGAAGTACATCAACGTTTTAATTCTCTTCTTATTGATCTTAGAATTGTAGGCAGGAAATATTCTAATTCAGAAACTTAACTAAGTTTCTAGAATGTGTTCTTGAATCTTGGGATACTTATTTCATGTGTCTCAAGATGTCCAATAACATGTCCTCTCTCTCTTTCTACTCTTTATGGGATTTTGCTTAATCATGAGCAATCTCGTCAGCTGAAAAGGAATATGATCAAAGATTCCAGACAAATGAAGAGCTCTCCGTTAGCTTTGATCTCTGAAGAAGCTTCAACTGAAACCCCTTCTTCTTTTTTTTCTTCTTCTCTTCCTCCAGTTGTTATTATAGAGTTAGATTCTACTAACTCTAAGGATGTATCATAATCTGATCTAGCATATTTTGATGAATCTCTTGTGTTATTGACTAAATCTTTAGAGATTTGCCAACAAAAGCAACTTTCGCATATCTCCCTCACTGACCTTAAAGGAAAAGCCAAAGTCTCATAAAATAGACAAGGCTTCAACGATCTGCTACAACTGTCACGACACATGTCACTTTGCAGGTGAGTGTAGATCCAAGAAGACTGCGACGCCACCTTTCAAAACCCCATCCTCCTTCAGGTCCAGGGATGATAAATACCTGAAGCTGAAGGAGAAATACAAGAAGATGAAGAACCACCAGCGAAAGGCCAAGGGTCTTGTCGCTGAAGAGCATAATTGGGCAGATTCATCTGATGAATCATCATCTGATGAGGAAGATGTGGCCTATCTCTGCTTAATGGCCAAGGATGTCAAAGAAGAAGCTTCAGAGACATCTACTTCAAATGGTCCCTCATCCTCTTCTTCTGTTCAGGTATGTATCCTGAATGAACCCTCTTCTTCTTCTTCTTCTTCTTCTTCTTCTTCTCGCCTTTCTGCACTAGACACGCTGACGGTGGATCTTTACAATGCCCTTAATGGCAAGTCTAAAGCTGAAATGCTTAATATTGATTTTCAAGAACAGTTGATGATTTGCCATTCTAAGATCAAGGAGCTAACCAAGGTTGAAGAAAACCTTAAGGATAAGGTCATTGTAAAACAAGCCATCTATGTTGAACTCGAACAGGCTATCGCTGAACTCAAGGCTGAGAAGGCTACCATTGAAGGATGGTGCAAAGCCTCTGTCAAAGCCTCTAAGATCATTAACACTTAGATCCCGACCAAGATAAAGACTGGTCTAGAATTTTCCTATGATCAGGAAGAATGTGTCAGTGACAGGTCCATGCTCAAGTTTGGTACCTTTGTTTCTTCCATTCCTGATACTTCTTCCTTTCAGTCTTATTTAACTGAAAGTCATCTTGATGGAACTCCTTCGAGTTTAGGTTGCAAAGACAAGGGTAAATCCATTGTCATAGCACGTCTTCCCAAGAAGTCTAACAACTTTAATAGATCTAAATCTATTCCTTCCGCTTGTAAACCTTCTTCTTCAAGGACTAAGAAATCTGAACCACCCTAGAAATCTAAGTCTCAGCTCAAGGTGAATGCTTCACCTAAGGACTCCAAAGCCTCAAAAGTTCCTCCAAGAACTAAAGAGAAGGGAATCCTTGGAGTTGGTCCCTCTTCTAATCTGATACTTCGTGGCCCTAAAGCTACTTTCAGATATAGGAAGTGTAAACACTGTGGTGAAAATACACATATTGCCAGTAAGTGTCCTTCTGCCGCCAAGGCTGGTCCACCAACTAAGGGCAAGAAAGTATCTAAGGCTGAGAAATCAACCAAAGCAAAATCCTCTTCTAAGGCTGCAAAAGCATCCAAAGTGAAGAAAACTACTAGAGCCTCCTCTTCAGGTTCAGTGAAGATAACAAATGCTCCTAAGTCTTCAATATCAAATGTTGTAGTTCCAACCACTGGAACCTCTTCATCAGGGTCAGTGAAGACATCCACTGACTCTATCTCACTAGCGTTAGAGGTTGTTCCCCTTTCCACTAAAGCCTCTCCAGGTTCAGTGAAGCCGTCTGCTGACGCTGGTTCTTCAGCATCAGTGGATGAAGCCTCTAACAGCGATGAACCCAAATAGATGGGTACCAAAAGAATTTTTAAACTGTTACCTTGTGCAGGATGTCAAATGCATATGGTATCTAGATAGCGAATGCTCAAGGCATATGCCTGGAGACAAATCCTTGGTTATCAACTACAAGAAAGAAAGAAAACCTTCCGTGACTTTCGAAGGTAACGGAAAAGGATATACCAAAGGTTTTGGTATATTAACCAATGGTGCAACCACGTTCAAACGAGTTGCATACATTGAGGGACTGAAGCACAACCTCCTCAGCATCAGTCAACTGTGTGACAAAGACTAGACAATGAAATTCTCCAAGAATTTATGCTACGTCTATGACAAAGATGTTAAGGTTGCCTTGACCAGTTCTTGCCTAGAGAATATCTATATCATCAATATGGATTCTTCTATCACTGAGAACAACTTTTTTATTCTCTAAAGCCTCGTCAGATATCAACTGATTATGGTACAAACGACTTTCTCATCTTAACTTCAAGACACTTAGTAAGTTATCTAGAAATGATCTTGTCACTAGTCTTCCTTAACATTCCTATGCAAAGGAATCTCTTTGCTCAGTGTGTGAGAAAGGAAAACAAACAAGAGCTAGCTTTAAATCAAAGCAAATCTCTTCAGTGACTACGCCTCTTCAACTACTGCGCATGGATCTCTTTGGTCCAATCAACATGCAATCTAATGTTGGAAAGAAGTATACACTCGTCATTGTTGATGAGTATTCCAGGTACACATGGGTCTTCTTTCTCATATCCAAAAATGAAGCACCTGAAGACATCATATCATTCATCAAGAAAAAAGAAGTACTACGACCTGTTATAAGTGACCATGGCACTGAATTCAAAAACAGTACTATCTTTGAGGACAAAGGAATTTCTCACAACTTTTCTTAAGTGAGTACTCCTCAGCAAAATGGGGTCGTTGAAAGGAGAAATCGAACAATCATAGAGGCTGCTCGATCAATGCTCAGCGAGTTCCATCTTCCTACTCATTTCTGGGCTGAAGCTGTCAACACCGCTAATTTCACTCAAAATCGGTCGCTGATGGTCAAGAGGTTCAAGAAAACAGCTTATGAACTTTTCCATGGAAGAAAGCCTTATATTAGCTTTCTACACATCTTTGGTTGCACATGTTATATTCTCAACAACCGTGATCAACTAGGAAAGTTCGATCCCAAAGCAGATGAAAGAATCTTTTTTGGATATTCTTTAGTATCCAAAGCCTTCAGAGTATTCAAGAAACGAAGACAGACGATAGAAGAAACTATCCATGTCACTTTTGATGAATCTCAGTCAGTTAATTCTAAACCCAGGATAGTGGAATCACTTGAGCTGGTTGACGGACATCATCCAGGATCTGCTGAAGGAGCTCCGCCTACTGAAAAGACTGAGCCTGAGCGTCATCAGCCTTGCTGGATAGAACAGCAATGGCTTCAGCATTGGCTCGAACAACCTCTTGTAGAGTCAAGAACTGACTCCTTACTTCTCGAACATCAGCTTTGACAGCTGAGAGGTCCGCATCAAGATCGGCCTTCCGAGGCATCTCGCAATGAACTTCGGCCATCTTGCAAAAGACACTATCGACGGCTGGGAGTGGAAGCTTGACATATGACGCCATGTCATAATCCTTGTCATCTTCTTCGTCAATGGCGTCATCTTCGTTGTCTTCTTCCTTCTCTTTTATGTCCATAGACTGGGGCATAGAAGAAGGTCCTTCAAGAGATGAAGAGTGAGCATAAATAAGATCAGGGTTAGAAGAACTTAAGGGGTAGGAAGATGGAATACCTGAGGGGCCATCAGTGACATCCAAAGGATTGGCAATGGCATGTGCAAAGATGTCCTTGAGAGGTTGGGCATTTGTATGCTGAGGAGCCTCGAAAGGAGCAACCTCAGGTCAAGTGGTGTGTGTTTCAGCATCAGGATGGACATTCGCTAATGAGTCATCAACACATGTAGAGACCAAGTAAGGAGGAGAAGAGAAAATAGTTGAGAAAAGATGAGGGTATTCAGCAGTGGTGGCGTTGATATTCACACCTTCAATAATTTGAGTCACTAAGGCGGTTGGGGTAGATGCCACTGATACGACAAGGATTGGAAAGACCATTGAAGAGCTAGGAAGGTTAGCTAAAAGTACCTCAGGGTTAAGGCTAGTTTCAATAACTGAAACTTGTTGAGAGGTTTCAGCCACTGATGTGGCTATCCCTTTTTTGGCCTTCTTGGCTCTCTGCGGAGAACCAAGTGTTGATTGTGAAGGTCGTTTAGAGGAGGTTTTGGTGGCTAGGCTAGACGTGGGGGGGGGGGTTTCCCTTTTCTTGACCCCCTGAGAAGAGGAGAGAGTGAAAGGCACTATGAAAGTGAGTGCAACATCTTCATCCCTCATCTTGTGATCCAGAATCCTGGATCCAAGCTTACACACCTGAAGGTTTCCTTTCTTGGAGTATTTTTCTTCAAATATATTATCAAAGACCATGGAAAGGAACCTTGTGTAGGGCACCATCTTTTCTCGTTGGCGCATGTTCAGCTTTTGCACCAAGTCATCGAAAATGACCGCAACATAATATGTTGTGACGCTGAATCGTAGAAATACCAATCATCAAAGCAATCCTGGAGGCTTAGTCTTGACCTCCCTTCTTTCCACCCATGGACTGGATGAAGTGAGAAAACAAGTACTGCCAGATCGCTGACATCCTGTTTTTCTCAATCTTCGATAAGGACTTCCTGGGAGCATTTGAGTCCTTCTTCATTGGCCATTGATAGCCAATGGCATCGAGACATTGAATGATCTTGGCCATTGTGGGCTCGCTGTTGAAGGGGCCATTAGGGAGGCGAAGAGCTGTCCTCATGGTGTTCACGCCAAACTTCACAGTCATGCGGTTGAATGTGAAATTGATTTGCTCAACTTGGCGGCCATGCTTGTCTTCGACGTTGACCACCTCAGCAGTGAACCAGAACTGCTGTAGAATCTCCTTAACCATGATAGGTTCATAGTTGAATGCAAATGCAAGCGACGACTATTTAAGAAAGTCAGCCACTTCCTTGTAGAATGCCTTGTTCGAGGGGATGTTCAACAAGGCAATATGGTTGTTGGCCTTGAAGGACACTTCATCGACGGTGAATCCGACATTCTTGGCAGCCATCTGTTTTTAATGAGAAAAAAAATAGATAATATAGTTTGTTAGATAACCAAGATATGTGTATCGATAAGTTTTTGAATCAAGAAAAACTTCTTTTGAAAAATCCTTGAAGAAAGATTAGGGTTTTTCAAGTAGAATGTGTTTTGAAGAAATGTTATCATAACCAAGTAGAAAGTTGACTTTATAATCATCAATGTTTAAAATTTTAAGAGAACAGAGTTCTTAAAGATATTAAAGACATTTCTTAGAAGAGTAGAAGAACAAGAAAGAAAATATTGACCTTAAGTTGTTTAGAGAGAAAGGTCGTAGAAGGAATGTGAGAGGTTCTTGCTTTGTAAATCGGCAGAGGTTCGTCTTTAAATTTTTGAAAGTGTAAAGAGAGAAGTAAATGAGAAATATCATATTTATACGTAGGAGGAGAGAGAGAAAAAAAAATATGAGAGAGAAAAAGACGACGATTGAGAAAAGGGGCCATGATGATAAATTGGCACAACACATTCTCATCCATGAATGGATGACATTTAATAAGGTAGCATATGACAGTACCTTTTTGCGCGTCTCAAAGCGTTGCACATTGTAAATAGTGAATGTCGTCATAAAGACGGTTCATTAACTATTTCTTTTAAAAATGAAAAGGTTTTAAAAAAAACGAAGAGTCATTTAGTGTTTAACTAAACACTGAAAAGACCTTTTAAAACATTTTTATCACTAAGACGAGAGAAGCTTCAGTGATAGTTTTTAAGACTTCAGTGTCAGTGATGGAAGAATCATTGATCCTGGCAATTAAAAACATTTGAATCACTGAACAAGAAAGATTCAGTGATCATTTTGATTTTCAAGAAAAGATAAGTATAAGAGAGATATACTTATAAAAACGTTCAATGAACAAAGAATCACTGAAACAAACTTTTAAAACAATTTTATCACTGAAGAGGAAAAGCATCAGTGATAGTTTTAGGTTTTTGTAAGAAAAAGGAATAAGTAATCTTACCTTAGAGAGAATAGATACATTTACTCAAGAGTTCCGTGTTAGAGATAGAGCACTGAATTATTTCACTTTCTGAAGGATGTTAATAGCTAAAGATTATTCTTCAGCATTTAGCATCCCAGTTTGTTGATCAAGATGTTAAATCTTGTTTCATCAAGAGGCTTGGTGAAAAGGTCAGCGAGCTGGTACTCAGCTGGAACGAAGTGAAGTTCAATATCACCATTCATAACACGATCTCTGATAAAATGATATCGGATCTCTATATGTTTGTTCTTGGAGTGAAGTACATGATTATTTGCAATTGCAATAGCACTAGTGCTATCACAATAGATAGGAACTTTTGGAAGCTGAAGATCATAGTCCATCAGCTAGTTTTTCATCCAAAGGATTTGGGCACAACAACTACCAGCGGCTACGTATTTAGCTTCAACTGTTGATGTGGACACTGAGTTTTGCTTCTTGCTTGTCCARCTCACCAACTTTCCACCTAGAAGCTGACAGCCTCCAACGTTGTTTTTCCTATCAATTTTGCAACCTACAAAATCACTATCCGAGTAACCTACTAGGTCAAAACCTGAACCTTTAGGGTACCAGAGACCCATGTTAGGAGTTCCTTTGAGATATCTGAAAATGTGTTTTACATCAATCAGATGTGATTCCTTAGGTTCAGATTGATATCGTGCACATAAGCAGGTAGAGCACATGATAGCTGGTCGACTTGCTGTTAGATACAGCAGGGAGTCGATCATTCCTCTATAAACAGTTACGTTTACAGGCTTTCTATTTGGATCCTTGTTATGAGAGAGTGGAGGAGCCATTGGAGTCTTCATCAATGAACTGTTTGATAAATCAAACTTCTTCAGCATGTCACGAACATACTTACTCAGACTGATAAAGATACCTTTATTTGATTATTTGATCTGGAGACCTAAAAAGAATGTTACTTCTCTCATCATGCTCATCTGATATTCTTTTTTCATGCGATCAACGAACCAAAAACACAGAGAGGGATTAGTGGAACCAAATATAATATCATCAACATAAATTTGGACTAGAATGATGTGACCCTTAAGTTTCCTAAGAAATAAGGTCTTGTCAATCTTTCCACGAACAAATTTCTCAGAGATGAGAAATGAGGAAAATGTATCATACCAGGCATGAGGAGCATGTTTTAACCATAAAGAGCTTTATCCAAACGATAAACATGGTTTGTATACTTAGGGTCAAGAAACCCTGGAGGTTGTTCAACATCATCCATTTGGTAGACTTTAAAGTCTCTATGGGCAGCAAAGGCTAGAAAGAGCCGAATAGCTTCAAGTCTAGCCACTGGTGCGAAGGTTTCATCATAATCAATCCCTTCTTCTTGTCTATAACCCTGAGCAACGAGTCGAGCCTTGTTGTGCTTACCACATCTTCCTCATCAAACTTGTTGCGATAAACCCAATTTTTCCTTATCACTGTTTTGTCAGAAGAATGTGGGACAAGGTACCATACTTTGTTCCTATCAAATTCAATGAGCTCCTCGTACATGGAAATAACCCAACCAGGATCTGAGATAGCATCATTGATTTTATTGGGTTCAACTGAAGAAAGAAAGTTGACAAAGAGAGAAATATTACTTAGACCATGACGAGTCTTGATACCTGCATCTGGATCCCCAAGAATGTGATGAACTGGATGGTCTTTAGTCCATCGCTAAGCCGGTAGAGGAATATCATCTGAATAAGTAAGTTCAGGAACAGAAGATGAGGCTTCAGCTACACTGTCTTCAGCAATAGGAACTATTGCTAAAGGAGCATCAGATTTAGCGATCAAAATAGGTTTAGATACTAAAGGCATTTCATTCACTGATTGATCAGTGTTTGAAGTAGAAGGAAGAATACTTCAATGGGCACGACATCGATCTCCAAAAAAGATGCGTTGGAGTGACTAGCTATAACTAGAATGATAAGTGGATCATCTTCAGCTTCAGGGGTTTCAGTGTTGAGAGGAGCACTGTAGGAAACTTCAGGTTGTCCATAGTGAGAAAACATCCTAGGTTCTAATTCATCAACATCATTTAAGATGGTTTTGAATTAGCTGATTGAGATTCGTCAAAGATGACATGGATAGTTTCTTCTATCGTCTATCTTCATTTGTTGAATACTCTGAAGGCTTTGGATACTAGACAATATTCAAGAAAGATTCCTTCATCAACTTTGGGATCGAACTTTCCAAGTTGGTCGCGATTGTTGATAATGTAACAAGTACAACCAAAAATATGTAGAAAGCTTATAGAAGGCTTTCTTCCATGAAAAAGTTCATAAGCTGTCTTCTTGAATTTCTTTACGATCAGTGATCGATTTTGAGTGAAACAAGCGGTGTTGACAGCTTCAGCCCAGAATTGAGTAGGGAGATGGGATTCGGTGAGCATTGATCGAAGAAGCCTCTATGATTGTTCGATTTCTTCTTTCAGCAACCCTGTTTTACTAAGGAATTCTCACTGAAGAAAAGTTGTGAGAAATTCCTTGTTCTCAAAGAAGTTATCCATAGTACTGTTTTTTAATTCAGTACCATGGTCACTTATAAAAGATCATACCTTCAAGTTGTTAAGTACATCTATTTTCTTGATGAACGAAGCCACGAGTGTACCTGAGGAAGAAGACCCAAGTGTACCTGGAATACTCATCAATTATGACGAGTGTAAACTTCTTTCCAGCAATGGATTGCACATTGACTGGATCAAAAAGATCCATGTGTAGTAGCTGAAGAGGCACATTCACTAAAGAGCTTTGCTTTGACTTAAAGCTAGCTCTTGTGTGTTTTCCTTTTTCACATACTGAGCAAATAGATTCCTTTGCAAATGAGTGTTGAGGAATACCAATGACAAGATCATTTATTGACAGCTCACTAAGTGTCTTGAAGTTGAGATAAGAGAGCCGTTTGTGCCATAGCCAGTTGATGTCTGACAAGGCTTTAGAGAAGAAACAACTATTTTCAATGGTAGTAGAATTCATATTGATGATATATACATTCTCTAGGCAAGAACCGATCAAGGCAACCTTATCATGTTTGTCAAAGACGCAACATGAATTCTTTGAGAATTTTACTGTGTAGTCTTTATCACACAGTTGACTGATGCTCAGGAGGTTATGCTTCAGTCCTTCAACATATGCAACTCGCTTGAACGTGGTTGCACCATTGGTTAATATACCAAAACCTGTGGTATATCATTTTTTGTTTCCTCCAAAGGTCACGGAAGGTACTATTTCTTCCTTGTAATGAATTAGCAGAGATTTGTTCCAGTCATATGCCTGGAGCATCCACTAAAGAGATACCATATGCCTTTGACGTCCTGCACAAGGGAACAGTTTAAAAATGCTATTGGTACCTAGCTATTGGGGTCTAGCACTGTTAGAGGCATCATCCACTGGTGCTGAGGAACCAGCGTCAGTAGATGGCATCACTAAACTTGAAGAGGTTTGAGTGGAGAGAGGAACAACCTCTGACACTAGTAAGATAGAGTCAGTGGAAGTCTTCACTGAGCCTAATGAAGAGGATTCAGTGGTTGGAATTACAATGTTTGATATTGAAAACTTAGCAGCAGTTGTTGTCTTCATTGAGCCTGAGGAAGAGGCTCTAGTGGTTTGCTTCACTTTGGTTGCTTTTGTAGCCTTAGTGGAGGATTTTTCCTTGGTTGATTTATCAGCCTTGGCTACTTTCTTGCCCTTAGCTGGTGGACCAGCCTTGGCGGCAGAAGGACACTTGCGTGCAATATGTGTATTTTCACCACATTGTTTATACTTCCTAAAGCTGAAGGTAGCTTTAGGGCTAGGAAGTACCAGATTAGAAGAGGGACCAGCTCCAATGATTCCCTTCTCATTGGTTCTTGGAGGAACCTTTGAGGCTATGGAGTCCTTAGGTAAAGCATTCACCTTGAGCTGAGACTTGGATTTCTGAGAGGATTAAGATTTTCTAGTCCCTGAAGAAGAAGGTTTACAAGCTGAAGTAATAGACCTTGATCTATTGAACTTGTTAGACTTCTTAGGAAGAGGTGTTATGACAACGGATTTACGTTTGTCTTTGCAACCTGAGCTCGAAGGAGTTCCATCAAGATGACTCTCAGTAAAAGAAGACTAAGAAGAAGAAGTGTTAGGAATGGAAGAGACAAAGGTACCAAACTTAAGCATGGACAGGTCAGTGACACATTCTTCCTGATCATAGGAGAATCCTAGACTAGTCTTTATCTTGGTCGGGATCTGAGCGTTTATGATCTTAGAGGCTTTGATAGAGGCCGTGCACCACCCTTCAATGGTAGCCTTCTCTGCCCTGAGTTCAGCGATTTCTCGCTCACGCTCAGTAATAGCCTTTTCGTGTTCAACAGTGATGGCTTGGTTTACAATGACCTGATCCTTTAGGTTTTCTTCAACCTTGGTCAACTCCTTGATCTTAGAATGGCAAATCTTCAACTATTCTTGAAGATCAAGATTAAACATTTCTGCTTTTGATTTGCCATTGAGGGCATTGTAAAGATCTACCGTCAATGTTTCTAGAGCGGATAGGCTAGAAAAAGAGGAAGATGATTCATTCAGGATACATACGTGAGCAATAGAAGAGGTTGATGGTTCAGTTGAAGTAGATGTCTCTGAAGCTTCTTCTTTAACATCCTTAGCCATCAAGCAAAGATAAGTTGTATCTTCCTCTTCTGATGATGATTCAGCAGATGAAACAGCCCAATCATGCCCTTCAGCGATCATCATCAGATGAAACAGCCCAATCATGCTCTTCAGCGATAAGACCTTTGCCTTTTCGCTGGTGATTCTTCATCTACTTATACTTCTCCTTCAGTTTCAGGTATTTGTCATCCCTGGACCTGAAGGAGGATGGGGTTTTGGAAGATGGTGTCGTAGTCTTCTTTGATCTGCATTTACCTGCAAAATGTCCGATGCGGTGACAATTGTAGTAGATTGTTGAAGCCTTGTCTATCTTGTCAGACTTTGGCTTTTTCTTAATGGTCAGCAAAAGGAGATCTGCGGGTTGCTAGCGAATCTCCTAAAAGATTTAGTCAAAAGCGCCAGCGATTCATCAAAATCTACAAGATCAGATTCTGGTATATCCTCAGAGTTAGTAGAGTCTAACTCTGTAACTACAACATGATGACGAGAAGAAGTGAAAGAAGAAGAAGAAGGGGTTTCAGCTGAAGCATTTTCAGAGATCAAAGCTAATGGAGAGCTTTTCATTTCACTGGAATCTTTGACTAGATTCCTTTTCAGCTAACGAGATTGCTCATGATTGAGTAAAATCCCGTAAAGAGTTGAAAGAAAGAGAGAGGACATGTTACTGGACATCTTAAGACACGTGGAAAAGGTGTCCCAAGATTTAGGAAGACATTCCAAAAACTTATGTAAAGTTTCAGAGTTGGAATCTTCCCTGCCTACAGTCCTAAGATCAATAGGAAGACCATTATAACATTGATGTACTTTAGACAGTGTCTGAGTCTTTCCACAGAGAAAGCTTTCATACTGCCTTACTAAATTAATCTTCCTTGATTTTTGAACCTGAGAGGTTCCTTCATATTGAACACAAAGAGCATCCCACATGGTTTTAGAAGTCCTGAGTTTCATCACTGAGTGATAAACCTAGTCAGGAAGAGACATAGTTATTATAGACCTAGCGCGAGTGTCTATAGCTATTTTCTTCTTGTCTTCATCACTCCACTGATGAGGAAGTTTTGGAATATGTCGTTCAGGAATTGCGTCAGTCGTAGCTGTTGAAGGAACAGCCGGTGAAATAGCAAATGGTACATATGGTTCATTTTCTATATAGTGTGGAATTTTAGGATCCATACCTTCCAGAAAGAGGGACATCCAATTCTTCCATAGACTAAAGTTGTCTCGAATGAATCGGGGAGGTTTGGCAAGAGAGCCATTGCCTTGAACGTGTGTGTTTGTGTTTCGCAAAGCCATTTAAAAACAGTAATATTATCTACAGAAGGAGATAAAGTATTGTAGAAAAACAACTAAACAACTAGAAAAGATAGAACACTGCTCTGATACCACTTGTTGGTCC
Organism: Cynara cardunculus var. scolymus; assembly: GCF_001531365.2. NCBI lineage: Eukaryota > Viridiplantae > Streptophyta > Magnoliopsida > Asterales > Asteraceae > Cynara > Cynara cardunculus. The sequence goes on from NW_020201804.1 coordinate 17,962, forward strand.
CGTTAGGGTCTACAAGATGTGTATAACAATTTGAAGAAGAGGGGAGATGAATACAAACACAGTATTTTCAAAATTTAAAATATATATTGATAAGAGAAGATCAATACAGATTTTACAAGACTGTTTGCGGAAAGAGAAGGTAAGAAAATCTATCTAAACAATCTTAAGTTTAAACACTAAATCTTAGCAAATAAGAAAAGATTTTATGTTAAAGAAATAGAAGAAAGTAAGTTCTTTCTAGGAATGAACTTGTTCAGAATGCAATAAAAGGGATTCTAACTTGCTCTTGAAGATGAGCGTATTTGTTCTTAGATGTGTGTTTTTTTACTTAATCACAACAAAGCTCAGAATAAGGTTTAGGTTAAGAGTATCTCTGCATGGAGATAGAACACATCTATTTATACACATTGCATTAAATGCACATTTAATTCAACATGGTAGGGTTAGAACACGTGTCAAGCCTCAAGTGGAAGGCTTGTCTTTTGCTACAGTGAATAGTAGAAAAGCCTCTTCAGGAGCAGATATCTTTTCACAAAATTGGTGGGTAATAGAGTCAACTAGTCGGATACGTACCGTACTAACGTTTAGAAAGGGTATGGGTTTGTTCTTTGTGTGTATATGAACAAGACAACAACAATCGTGCTTAGCAAGCTTCATTTGATTGCTGAATGCTGGAATAACCTGAAAGTCTCTTCAGCATTCACTGAGGCTTGGGGAGTCTTCACAGATATGTAGACATGCTTGTAATCACTGAATACCGTTTTAGATCACGTACTCGCCAATCTCTAATCTTCAGTTTTAGTCTTCGACATTTGCTAAAGGTTCTTTGGTGTGAGTGTTGTCTTTTTGAAGTATTGCTGTCGCTGATTAGATTTACAATACAAGTTCTTCAGCGGTCACTGAACATACTTAGTGCAGATCACTGGACTGAAAAGACAGATACAAAATTTTTGTTAATCGGAAAAGGTACAACAGGTGGTATGGAGACAACAACTATAAGAAAAAGCAGTAATAATTTTAACAAGTATGATAACAATTGGTAGGGATCTTATTGTATATCTGATAAACCTGTTAAGAGTGTTAAAAAGAAAACATCTAACAGAAGTAGATGGTTTGGCAGTTACAACATACCCCAACCTAATACTAACAATAGAAGGACCCAAGTTTGTCTGGGTACCAAAATTTGTTTAATTTGTTTTTGTAGGTGTGTCATTACTATGTTGATCAGAAAATCATACTTATGATGCACAAATGCAGGGGGATTTTGTATTTTGTCCATTTGTGGTTTCTAAACACAACATTAGGACCCGTGCTGAATTGTATGTGGTTTCTAAACACAACAGTTTAGGACCCGTGTTGAATTGTATATGGTTTCTGAACAACTCAGTTTAGGACCCGAGTCACTATGTTTCCAATTTTTTTTATTATTTTCAGCTGAAATGAAATACTACAGAAATCCATTTTCTAAGGGAGTCTCTGGAAAATTTTTAATAAATTTTTTCAGATTTGGAATTGATTTATGAAACGAGTACATTTTCTGAGCAGGTATTTCCTGAGATTTTACTTGCATAATTTCTCATCGTACATAATTCCAATACCTGTTTTAGCTATTCTTCAAACCGTTATTATCATGTCTCTTAAAAGAAAATCATTTTCGATGATAATACACTCGTTTGTAATTAAAGTTGTTTATTGATATTTTTTTACTTTGATTGATACATATTTCATTATTCTTTGGTTATCAGAATCTGTAAACTTGTACTTATAGATCTTCATTCATTTCTCTCACATACGTTGAATAATCTATTTTGAACATCACTTCTTGATTGATTGTGCTTAAACGCTACATATATCTTGATCAATTTTTACATGATCATTTGTGCTTCATAGTAATAATATTTTGATCAACCATTTGTGATCATTTGAACATACTGTCATTTTAGGAGGGTCTGAGTGCTTCACAGGAATATCTCAATGGAATGTCAGAACCGGCAGACCTACCCATGAGGACAACGATATCTGAGTGAGCTTAAACTCAAAATGGGTTTGTGTGCAAAGTTTAAAATGGAAAAGGGAGGGATAGTTGTTGTGAGCCAAAAGAATTGATGAGAGTTGTGTCAGGATTAAAAGATCAAAAGAATCATGTTCTAAACTTCTAAATTCCGGGCAAACCACGAAATCTATTAGTTATCAATTATTTTGAGACTAATATTAAAAAAGGCATAGCCCAGGCCAATTCTTGTCACAAGCCCACCAGCTACTCATTTATCTCTCAAAAGATAAGTGTTTCAATAGCACTTGGGGCACGCAACTCACAATCTATCATTTTCTCATTCGGAGAAACATGATATTGAAAAAGAAGGATATATGTCCCCCCTCCAAGTCTTTTTGATCACATATTGAGTCAAATAAATTTGTGTAGTCTACATGATTTATCTTTTTGAGCCTAAACAGAAACATATGTTGCTTTATTTTTCTACACTACATCGATTTTGCAATTTATATGTTATTTTGCCGTAACATTCATAGATATACTTTTTATAAGATATCAATGATTGAATGGAAGTCCTGGTGAGATGAACCTCAAAAAGTCTCATATATGAAGCACATTCGTTGTACTGAATATATTTGTTATATTCACAAGCCAATCTTTTTATGAGATTGAAAACGATTTCATAAGTTGAAATTGGTTGTTAATTTCCCATCTTCTTAATCTGAAACGATTATACTAGTGGATTTGAAAAGATCTGCTTACATTTTTACGAATTGACGGCATACAATGAAAATTTCATTCATTCTGGTGTATGATGCAAATCTCCTCATTTCATTATAAGGGGGAGTATGATATAATGAATGAAATAATCAATTCTGAATGATATAAGGGGGAATAAAGATCGAGAATTGGCAAAAGACTCAAAGGAGGTGAATGCAATGACTGAATATTATTCTTGTGCTACAATGTTTGAGGGAAATAAAATGTGAAGATCATCTTTACAAGAGTTTACTGAAAGAGATTTCTAAATAAGGAGAATATTAATATTGGGGAGATTGTTAGTGAATGTTTATTTGAAAAAATTCTTTGAAGATCATATTATGAAGATTATTACTGAAGACTGTGACTGTTATTGTTCTTCATAGAGAAGACCGTTTTGATCTACATTCGAGGGGAGAATATTGGAAGATTTTTCTCAACAGAAGATTGTCTGAAGATCATAAAGCAGAGAAGAAAGTTTAAATGTTTATCATTGAATATTTTCAAGAAGTCATAAAGTGCTTAAAGTGTCAAAGTTCAAAAGGGATTCAAAGAGTGTAAATTCTTTCAAGCCTGATTACAAAAGGGGAGAATGTTAGGATTGAGTTTTAGAGTTAAATTGTATTCGTCTTGAAAGATTTATAATTGTATTTTTAGTAGGTTTGACTTTGTAAGTCTTTGTTGACTTTGATTAGAGCTTTTATATTTGACCTATAAATAGGTCTTATCTTGTCTTGTAGTAAAAAGAGAGATTAGAGAAGGGAGCTCAATTGTAAAAAATACGTACATTGAGTGACATAATACTAGAGTTAACTAATTGAATTTTTCTTTCTAGACTTTCTCAAGTATTTTTGATGTTCTTGCCATAGATTCATGTTGATTATTGAAGATTGATCATATTTTGGGACACACAATACGAGAATCTACTGTAATATTTGGTTTTAGTATCCAACTTGACAAGATACTAATGTAATTTAGAAATGGAAAGTTATGGGTTAGTGTTTGGCATTCAAGGGTTGGAAAGGAATCGATTTATGATTCTTTTTTTATATTTATGTTTGAGTAGGGTATATATATATGTGTGTGTGTGTGTGTGTGTGGAAGTGGATTATTTTAAAATGGGGAAGTTGATTATGCACTTGCTATAAATAGCAAGTGCATTTGAATAGTGAGAGGTTACTGATTTTGATAAATTTATAATACTCTTTCAAAGAAACTTAGATGATCAAGGTGTAGAAGCACATTCCCAAAATTTAATTCCAAAGGCAAAGGTGAGTTCTAGTGCTTTCAGTATGTACGGTTATCATATGCACGTGATACAATTCAATTTAGTGCAGGTTTATGTTGTCTAAATGTGATTCAAGTGCATTCGAATACTGCTACTTCATCGCCCATTAAATCTTGAAGAATAGAACTCACCGAACAAAACAATGTCCGAAAGAGACCCTTTACAGATAAAGGAGTGTTTGAATACGTGTCTTACCGGCCAAAGCATTTTTTGGATGTGTACTTTCACTGGAAAAAACAGTGTCCATACAGAACTCTTCTCCGATTAAAGAGTTGTCCATATAAGAACCAGCATCAGACAAAGCAATGTCCGGACATGACCATATAACCCTTCATCAGACACAATGTTGTCCGGATTAGATCAAGCTTGTCCGAAAACCTCCTATCCAGACATAGTATTTTTCAGATAGGACTATGAATTTGATGGTAATCTCTTTTGGACGACAGATGAATTGGCGATGTAACCGCGATATATTAACTAGCGGTGTAACCGCGATAGATCCAGGTTTGTTATATCTTGGGTTTTGAAATAAGTTACATTATGTATAAGAAAAATTTACTCACTAGGCCTATTGGTCTAACGCTCAGTTATTGTACTAATCTGTTTTGTAGGTCGTGGATTATCTCAGCATAAAGGCAAGGAAAAATGTAAAGAAGTGTTATTGACAAGGAAGTGTTATAAATAACAACGTTTATGTTAATCTGTGGACTCCATTTTAACACTGATCAATCTTCATTTGTTTATAATAATCATGGCAGATCTGATGTAAATCTTCAAGAACACATAGAACATTCATATGAGAGTTGAGAGGAAAAGTCAAACTCTATATTTCAGTCAAACCTCTCTATTATGTATGAATATTACAATAAGCTTTCCTACCTTATCTAATTACAAAGACTATCACTATTTATATGGTCAACATATAAAGACAAGTCAAAGTCAAACTTCTATAAGAAAGTCAAACATGCTGACTTTTACAATTATAGACTATATTTAAACTTTCAAGACGAATACAATTAATACTGATTTTTCAGTCCTAATATTCTCCCCCTTTGTATTCAGACTTGAAAGAAAATTCTGTGCTTTGAGTTCTTGTTTGAACTTTGAAACATTATGCACAATATGTCTTCTTTCAAAAGAAATCTTCAACTTGAAATCTTTAATCAATCAACTGTTGAGATAGATCTTCTAGCATTCTCCCCCTCGAATGTAGAATCATGGTGATCTTCTCTTTTAACAATGTAGATCAAAAATAATCTTCAGAAACACTGTACAAGATGTGATCTTCAAAGGATCTTTAGAAAACAAATCTTCAGTAAACTGTTGTGAAAATGATCTTCACATTCAACATCTCTCAGTCGTTGTAGCACACAAATAATCTTTCTGTAATGATCTTCAGTCGCACTTCTTCTTTTGAGTCTTTTGCCAACACTAAAGTTACTCCCCCTTGATCTTTGCATCAGATTCCCTTTAACAATGTTCATAAATGAATATTTCATTC
>NW_020201804.1:23895-25330 GCF_001531365.2 Cynara cardunculus var. scolymus
AAGATTGGCCTGTGAGTATAACAGATATACTCAGTACAACGGMKKYACTGTATATATGAGACTTTTTGATGCTCATCTCACCAGGTCTTCCATTCAATCATGGATAGCTAAAAAATAGCATACTTATGAACGTTTTGGCAAATTAACAATTAAAATGCTAAATCTGTGTAGTGTAAAAGAATAAAGCAATTAATGCTTCTGTTTAGGCTCAAAAAGATAAATCATGTGGACTACACAAATTTATCAGACTCAATATATGATCAAAAAGACGTGAAGGGGGACATATATCCTTCTGATTCAATATCAACTTTCTCCAAATGAGAAATTGATAGATGATGAGCTGCGTKCCCYHARTGTTATTGAAACATTTATCTGTTGAGAGATAAATGAGTAGTTGGTGGGGTTGTGACAAGAATTGGCCTGGGCTTTGCCTTTTTCAATATTAGTCTCCAAAGAATTGAGAACTAATAGATTGTGTGGTATGCCCGGATTATGCAAGTTTGGAACAGGATATTCGTATTCTTTTAATCCTGACAAAACTCTCGTCAATTATTTTAGCTCACAACAACTACCCCTCTCTCTTCATTTTAGTCTCGGCACACAAACCCTTTTGTATTTAAGCTCACTCAGATATGGTTGTCCTCTTGGGTAGGTCTGTCGGTTTTGACATTCCATAGAGGTATTTCTGATAAGCACTCAGTCCCTCCTAAAATATTGCATTATGTACATTTGATCCCAATGATTGTTCAAAAATATTATTTCAGTAAAGCACAATGATCAGATAAAAGTTGATCAAATAATTTGGCTTTAAGCACGATCAATAAAAGAATGAAGCGACAACGATTCGATTATTTGATATGTATGAGAGAAATGAATGAAGATCTGTAAGAATATGTTTACAGATTCTGATATTAAAAAAATGAATGAATGTGTATCAGTCAAAGAAAAACAATATCAGAAAACAAAATTAAATACAAACGAGTGTATTATCACCGAAAATGATTTTCGTATAAGAGACGTGATAATAACAGTTTGAAGAAGCTGAAACAGGTATTGGAATTATGTACGATGAGAAGTTACGCAAGTAAGATCTCAGGAAATACCTGTTCAGAAAATGTACTCGTTTTCCAAACCACTTATTGAATTTTCTAGGAAACTCCCCCTAGAAAGTAGATTAAAGTAATGAAACATTTAAGCTCAAAAATTAAAATGAAAACATTTTAAGTACGGGTTCTAAACTGGGTGTTTAGAAACCACACTCGGTAAAGCATGGGTTCTGAACTGAAGTGTTCAGAAGCCTTAGAATTTAAGCTCGGGTCCTAAACTGGGTGTTTAGAAGCCTCAGTTTGAAATAAATCACAATTCCCCCTGCATCGGTGTATCATTGAAATGATATTCTGATCAACATAAATTTGACACACCTGCAAAACCAAAT
>NW_020201804.1:26636-27992 GCF_001531365.2 Cynara cardunculus var. scolymus
CTTTAGAAGCATCTTTGCGTTCAGCTCGAGAGAGTTAATCTTATTCTCATAAGATTCTCGTTCAGCTCCAAACTTTCTTTCAACTTCCATAATCCTCATCTTTTCTATCTCCATCTCTTTCCTTTCATCATTTAAAACCTTTTCAGTCTTTAAAACCTTTTCCTTTTCTAATTCCAATAATCTCCTAAACTCAATCAGATCATTCTCAGACTTGTGGAACTTCTCAGTTAAATCCTAAATATCAGAATTGTTCCTTGGAAAATTCCTCTCAGCAATTAGTGCATTTTGAACTATTTGAAGTTTAGTTGACAAATCTGTATTAGACGAAGTCAACCTTTTCAAATCATCATTATAGTTTTTCTGATCCGAACTCCGATTATTTTCAATCGTTTCAATCTTATATTCAAATTCCTTCACAATTCGTTCACACTCATTTTTATGAGTTTTATTTAAGTTGTTTATAAAATCCTCATGAGCACAATTTTTAAGATATAAATTTCTGGAATGCTCTTTAAGAGTCACAAAGCTCTTTTCTGACTCAACAATCTTCTCTCTCAACTCATTTACAATATCTGCCATTAGAAACAAATTAATCAGTTAAGGATCTATGCAGTGAAATCAGTGAAAAAGAAATAAGAACAATTAAGCTCAAAAGGAATAGAAAAACACAAACACTGAAAACACACACAAAAACAGATATACAATGATCCAAAAAGAAAATCTAAACACAAACAAACTAAGAAATCAAAACACAACAAATATAAGCCAAAAAAAATAATGTCCAAGACCAAAAACTGATTCTAAGTCCAAATCAAACAATAGCAACTATTTACAATACAGATGCGGAACAAAAAAAAAATTCTATCTGTTCTCGAAATTCTATCCAAAAATCCACTTGAAAGCTTCTAGTATGGATGCACTTCTCACGGCTCTTAATTGGGCAACACCTTCGTATCAGTCACTTTGCACCAAACAGCTTACTTACTGTCACAGCAAGTATCTAAACCAGATCCTGCTGTTGCTCTTAGCTTCTCCTATGATCAACCTGTCACACTGCACACTGTCACTGTCACAGTTTGAGTGTAAAAAAGTAAAAATGAAAAAAATGAAACGGTTATTTATAGTCAAAGGTCAAAAACCGTTTTATCTTCAACAATTTTGGGGAACTCTTTCTATTGAAAAGGACGGAGACGCACTATATCTTCTAGGAGGTCGATGAGTATGTTAGCCGTCTAACACTTAGACGTTKAAGACGAATACTCCATCTTCCTGCTTCCGGACCAACTGGATTTGAAGACTTTGTATCGGATGATCAGCTATGCCTTGATATTAAACGTTTAGGATATTCTGCAACAT
>NW_020201804.1:28997-30311 GCF_001531365.2 Cynara cardunculus var. scolymus
TACCCGACTTTGTGTCACGGGAATATTTGGATGGCGCCCTAAAGGCTGTTCAAGAGAATTTTGATGCACAAATAGCTAGTCTGAAGAGGTTGATTAAAGGGAAAGAGCAAGTTGTCGAAGAGCCACCTTCTGCGCCATCACCACCACCTGTACCAGAACCATCAGTACCAGAACTATCGGTGGATGAGCTGAAATTGTTACTTTACACTAAATTGATGGCTGCTCAAAGCGAAGATGCCGAAGATGCAGACTTGGTCGGCCTTCTTTGTCAACAACTTGATACTAACCCAGTTATTCGAGCCTCAGAGTTGTTGACTTTTCAGGATGTAATTAGTGCTAATTTCTCAAAAGTTAGTCACTTGGTAACAACTAATACCCTAGAGCTGAAACGTTCAATGGATCTTTTTGTTGAAAGAGTATCTGTACTTGAAGAAACTTGCAGATCTTAGGCCGAATCTCTTAAATGAAAACATGACGATCAGGATGATCCTGATAGTCATGAGGGGGAGATGAAGAAGCAGAGATTGGCTGAGACATCTGCACAAGGAGCAAGAGCGGGTGAATAGTCAATTCCTCAGGATGTAAACGTTGAATGTTCTGCCCCGGAGACTGTACGGGAAAGAATAATTGAGGCTATCGTGGTTGAAGAGGAAGAAGTGGAGGCAAGTCCAACGATTGAGCCAATGGTTGAAAAGCCGGCGGACTCCACGGTAGAAACAAGGTTGTTTATGGACTTGTCTGCCAACGTGGGATTCAACAGTGCATTCTCTACTACTCTGGGTGGAGAGCAGGACTTTGGTGAAGATGTGGATAACATTGATGAGTCAACTGGATTGTACTTTGACTTTGAAGATGATGTAGAAGAAGAAGATYCAGCTTTTCCCATTCAAGGTGATTAACAGTCTATTCCAGAATCATCAACTGTTGTTTTACCTGATGCACCTGAAATCAATGTTTCAAAAGAGACTGTTGATCCTACAGAAATATTCACAAAGAATTWTGTTCCATTCCACATCAGAGCTAATTTCTTTGGGTATGATCGTGAACAAATTCGAGAGCCATATTTGGAAGACATCTACTTTGGGATATTCATTCGCCATAGAAAACTGATTTGTGGTGATAGAGTTCTGGGTATTCACAAGAAGCCGAAAGAATACAGAACTGAATATTGTCATCTTTTGAAAGCCAAATGTCAGCCCATCAGCCAAGTTCGTACAAAGCACAGAATTGTCACGATCAAACAAATTGATGCTCAGAGACTACGCAAAATCTGGTATCCTGTTTTTACCGTTACAAGGCAGGATGGCCAGATCT
>NW_020201804.1:30936-32391 GCF_001531365.2 Cynara cardunculus var. scolymus
ACTTTCCTAGTATAAATAGGAAATTCCTTGTAATTGTAATTAGAGCTTTTGTCATTAATTCTGAAATCAAGATTTGGGTGATGTAATTCTCTCTCTCTCTCTCCAATCTAATCATTACTTACATCATTCTTATTGTTCATCATTGTTCATATCAATCTATGAAGATCACATCAAGATTTGTATGAAATCTGGACTCCACATAATCCATATTTTCTCTTGTCATGTAATCATCTTTTGGAATGTATTATGACTTTAGTATGAAGAATATGGTAATGTATGATCATATTTTATAAATTTGTACTATTGTTTGCATGGTGTGTAGTTTCAGTGGGTTGTTTCAGTTGGTATCAGAGCCTTAGTTTAAGGGACATGGGTATTTTCTTGATACTTAGACTTAAACTAGAGGTATGGAATATGTGATAATAGGTTTCACTAGGACTAGATATAGTTGAATCTATTATGGTAAGTACGATAAAGTTAGATTACATAACATTAATGTAATCTTGAGTTATAGATACTTGACCTATGAGTAAAGTAGTTATCATACTTTGGTATGTGAATAACAATGTATATGTTTATTGTGACAGAAAAGATGTTAAAGTAATACAAATACTAAGAAAAGATCGCAGATAATTTTAATTAATCTGGAAGGACTTCTACAGACCATGGAAGAGGTCAGGAGGCGGAATGATAAATAAAGAAGAGGATCCAAAAAATGTTATGACTATTGAAATACGAAGTCGAAGTCGGGGACGAGGAAGGGGAAGAAATAATCAACAAGAAACTCATACGGAACATGAATTATCAGCGCAATAAAGTTTTATGTTAGGCCATGGAAGGAGAATAGCGTGGGGTAGAGGACGTGCTCATGACTCTGGTTTCATTACCCAGGAAATGTTGGCAGTTGAATTGGGAAAATTTCAGAAACATCTGGTAAATTTACTGGGACGTTCTACACTAAATAACCTGTAAGGAGTAAAGGATCCAAATTTTTAGGAAGAAGCCGGAGCTAGTACACCGATATCAAATACGTCTGTACCCTCTACTTCATCGTCAGTACAAAAAACAAGGATATCAAGTTTTCCAAAGAACGTGACCCTGTTAAAGCCATGTGCTGGCTTAAAGAAATTGAATTAAGTCTACAGACCAGTAAAAGTGTAGAAGAAGATAAAGTAAGGTTTCCTGTATCAAGGTAGTGTACTATATTGGTAGGAGATTATGTCAAATTTGGATCCGAATATTTTGAAGACCATGCTGTGGGAGGAGTTTGTGGTAAAATATAAAATTCAATATTGTTCCGAAGCTGTTGTTCGAAACTTGTTGTTCAAAAGTTAGAGGACGATTTTCTTCGTTTGGAAAAGAGTAATATGTCGGTTCGTCAGTGTACGTGATAGGATCAATTAACTCAGTTTTGGATATTAATCACTTACTCTGGATGATCTATTTGACAATATT
>NW_020201804.1:32771-38010 GCF_001531365.2 Cynara cardunculus var. scolymus
TCCAGAACCTCTGTGATAGACAACAGAGGTTCTATCATCTTTGACTTGTACGCTTTGATTACAGAAGACCAGTTTCCAGAACCTCTGTGATAGACAACAGAGGTTCTGTCACTCTTCACTTGTACGATGGAACATCTTCTGTTGTTGGTCCTCTGTGGTCTTCTGTGATGGAACCTCTTCTGTCAACACTTGCAATATTTATTTTTCCATACTTTTATATTAAATGAAATGAGAGCTAACAATCTCCCCTTAAGTATGAAAAAGTAAAATTGGAAATTTAAATGCAAGAAATGACTTAATTGAAAGAAATTACAAGAGGAGATAAAAGTTCATCCTCTGAAAAGAATTACAAGAATTAAGAGAAATTACAAAATTGTGGAACATAGGGCAAAAACTGGTACAGAAGGTTTATCAAACTACAGATTCTGGAAAGTCGTCTACTGCGTATAACATGTCAGACTTGATCGTTCTGTAGACGTTGAAGATCCATTCTCTGAAGTTGATTTGCATCTTTATCGCCTCCAAGATGCGAGACACTTCGCTCATCCTTAGATGTCCTTTGTCCACTTCTGCCGCTGCTCTTCTGTAAATCCATTCTAGCATCTCTGTTGAGTATTTGTGTGATTCTGTTGGATCATAGAACCTTAGGATTTCATCCTTATCCAAATACACAAACCCAAAAGTGGGTTTGTGAATAATGGAGTTTGGATGATACCTAAGTATCCAACTAGGCCTGCTGTATGGAGGGGAGATCTTTAGATCTCTTTAGACTAACCTTACCGTAAGCTCGAAGTCCTTCTGGCTGTAATATCTTTTTCGCGCATGACCTCAAATAGCCTTCTGAACGATATTGAGTAGCTTGACCTCCTCTCCATGTAGATGTTGAGAATTTTGTGCATGTAGATAACATCAAACACGTAGAGATTGTGGAGGTCAGCGTCTGTGAATGAATAAAGGTTGCCATCTTCCCTCCTTACTACATACTGAGCATRGAGCACCDTCTTCTTTAGCATAGTCCTTGGAGAAATTGTCTCTAGGGAAGTGATCATGTGCTTTGAGAAGACTTGCTCACGAGGCCTTGTGAGCTTAGAGAACTGGAACTTGGCGGCGGTAGAAGGGATCCCTATAAGCTCTGGATCATAGGGAGGCTCTGTGTCTGCTGCAGAGGACCTCCACACGTGAATTTATTCTAAGGTAGTAACGGGCTCTGTTTGGACTTTTGGTATTGGAATCTTGCTCATTGATTCGAACATTTCAGACACCCTTCCTACCGTGGAGGAATCTGGCACCTTGGGTTCCTCTTCTTCCAGAATTGGCCTCTGGGTTGACCCCTCTGCAAGGATAGGTTTGACGGTTCCTTGCAGAGCGTCAAACGTACCCGTGGACGTTTCTTGGACTTGTGGGAGTTGTGATGAAAAGCCTTCTCCTGCTCTGTGAGGGATGGGGCCTCTGCCCTTCTTTGCTAGAGCCTCTGCCAGATATGCCTTTAAAGCTTCAAGGAGCGCTGGGACGTCTCTGTATTCCTCTTCATTTATTGGCTGTGGAGTCTCTATGCTAGATGACGACCCCTTCTGTGGTGACTCTACAGCTTTGCCTTTACCTTTGCCTTTAGGCTCTGGAGTCTTTTCCTTGCCTTTAGAGAACAAGGCAGCTGTAGAGTCCATAATCTTGACGCCTCTGGCAGGAGTCTTCTGTGGCTCTGGTGCTTTCTTCTAAGCCTTCTTCTCCCCCTCATGATGATCATGATCATCACCTTCTTGATCGTCATGGTTCTTTTTGGCTTCTGCCTTGCATGWGTCCAGGGGAGCCTTCTCCAACCTCTGCAATATTTTGGTGGCCGCCTTCTTCATCTTCTTAATTGCCTTATTTGCAAGCTCAGAGGCGTGATTGATGTCGATCTCTGTTGACCATTTCAGTTTGGAGACGCTTCTGTAGATTTTGCTTCTGAGGAGGTCACCCTCTTTCACGAGTTGTGATGTGCAGTCTCTGATCGCTATGTTGGAGGCACGGACCTCTTTGAGAAGACGGTCTGTATGCAAGCACACGAGATTACCCAGAGCTTCAACCATAGCATCAATCTCTCTACGGGTAGCTAGGTGATTGATGTTGGCCCTTGAGGACTTGGTATGAATACCGTATTTCACCGCAGAGGAAAACATCTGCTTGATTTCGTCTTTGAGAGAGGAGTAATCCGTGTATCCTGCAGAGATGAAGTCGGCAGAGAATTGGGCGGCCATTTCTAACAGTTCTGACTTGAGCTTCTGGATGGAGGAGGGGTTGAGAGAAAGTACACTAAAGGCCTCTGCAAGGTCTTCTTTCTGAAGGACAGAGCTCTGAAGGGTTGAAAGTGTAGACTTGAGTTCTGCTGTTGTTGAGTTTAACTCCTTCAGAGCCTCTGTTATTGGTTAAAGGTCTTCTGCTACCATGTGGAAGATAAACAAGCTTTTCAACTCGCCTATCTTTTTGAATATTTATGTGGCAAAGGTTTGAAGCTCCCCCTTTGTCACATACGTATCCTGGGTACCTAAACCACCAACACATGGTGATTTAGTAGCCTCGGAGCGTGAGGCACCCTCAGCGACTGGTATAGTGTAGTCTGCTCGGGGACTTCTACCAGATCCTTGAACTTCTCCCAGAGGAGAGCCTACTGGTGTTCTGTAGATTTCGTGGCTTGTAGGTTCAGAGCCTAGCATGGCAGAGTGATCTAGTGGAGACATTGGGCGTTCTAGACCCTCTATCGCGGTGTGCCTCACATGTGCCTCTGAAGCACATTCTGGGTGGTCACTCTTGTGTGAAGAGGCAAAGAATGCCTCTGTGGGATGTATCGAGTCCTTGGGTGAAGGGACTCTTGTATTAAAACCTTCGTCCTTTTGAGATGATGGAGGAGTATTATGTGGTTGCTCGGCTGTGCGTTCCACAGAGGACAAAAGAGTGTCCTCTGCGTGGGTAGGCTGGGTTGGGATCGGCATGTGCGTGCCTTGTTCAATAGGGGATCCCTCTAGAACAGGGCCCTAGAAGTGTGGGATGCACTGGGAGGTGGGCTGGGTTGTGTGCCTTTGGCATGTTGTTCTCCCTCACCTAGCTCTTCCTCTTCTTCTTCTTCATCGTCTAAGACGACCTCTGTCCCCAACTTGGATATGTCGATTGGCGCTTTGAACTCCTTTTGAATATTGACGAGAACATCCTGGATTTGTTCTCTTGGGGAAACATCGAGAACGACTTTGCTCAATCTTCTGCGCTTATGAGTGGTAGCCTCTGCCGGGCTCTCTTGTGCCTCAGCCTCTGTGACCACAGGCTCTGTTGGTTGAGCCTTCTTGACTTTCTTCTTTTTAGGATTTGGTAGAGGAAAACTTGGGCCTTCTTCTTCTGCAGGCCTCTTTTTCTCCTTTTTCACAGAAGAGTCGGTACCCTTCTGTGTCTTCTTATGCTTCTTGTGTGGGGGACTTGAGATTCTAGGGATTGCCTCACTCGTCTTACCAGCCTCTTCAGGCTCCTCCGTACGTCCCTCAACCCTCATTTTTTCCATTCGCTCTCCCAGGGGGATTCCTATTCGTGGTGGGGTCTTAGGGACCGGTTTTGGTCGCCTAAATCCACGTCTATAGGCCTTTCTATCTCCGTGGCTTAGAAACCTGAGCATGGCTCTTGATAAAGGTCTAGGGCTTCTGTACCCTTGCTCATGCTCGGTTGGGTGAAATTCCTTGAACAGGTACAGCCTTGCGTTCGGCTCCATAGAGGGAAGCTTTGCTGCTATCACATTTCCAAAAACTAGACCAAGGAAGCGTTGCAGAATGAGGTTAGGTTGGTTCATGTCTTCCTTGGCCTTCTTTTGTGCCTTGACCTTTGATTTTTCTCCCCGTTGAGTTGCACATTTCTTCTTGATGAGACCTACCATGTCCTCGAATATTAGTTGAGCATAATCGAGTGGCAAGTTGAAGTAGATCCCGTAGACAATAGACATCATCGCGTGTGAGGTTTGGTCGTGGCTACCCACCTTTTCTGTCAAGCAGTAGTTGACGATCGAGAATAGGGTGTTTCGGATAGGGGGTAATCCTTTGCGCTTGAACTGACTTCGTTTGACAATTGGGGTCGCATAGCAGTGGAATTCGGGGAATTGAATCAGTTCCTCATCAGTCGGGGTAGCAGCATAAGCATTCAGGTTAAGGTCCTCCAATGTGGGTAAACGTAGGGCAGTTCTCAAAATGTTCACATTAAGTTCCAAAGGAACCAAGGATTTATTAACGGTGTGTGAGGCATATCCAATGATGGTCAATCCAGAATTATCGAGAGTTGTTATGTAGGAACATAGGAGAAATTGGGTTAGGTATGGTTCAGGGGTTGGTTTGGTAGTAGATAGGGCAAAGAAAAGAGGATGGTTTCGAAGTATTTCAAGTAAAGGATAGGTAAAATCAGGAAAACCTGTTTCAGATGGGACGAAGAAGTAGTTGTTCGGCTTTTTGACGAGCACGACCTTCTCGCATCTGTTTTGGACGAAATACAGTGCGTGGGAAGTCAGTGCTTGAGCTTTGGTCACTTCATTGTCGCTCGAAGCATTGACGGATTCGGCAGATGCGGATGAGGAAGACATTTTGCAGGTTTGCTTGATAAAATTCTGGTTGCAGGTTCGCCGGAGTATTTGAGAGTGGTAAAGATTTTTGATTTGGGGGAAAGAGGTATTTATAGGGAGGGATTTAAAATGAACCGTTTTATTGACAAAAGGTCGTGATGAGTGGTTTTGGGTTGAAACGGCTCAAAAAGGTATGACACGCCGTGTTGGGAAGACGCGCAATTGGTGACGTGCACCCCTTTTTCTGACACGCGCGTGTAGGTTCTAACCCTTATCCACAGAACCAAGCGCGCCATATCAATAGAAAAGAACTATTAAGAGAGTTCTGTCAAAGGCCTAAGGGTAACAGAGCCTCTGTGATATGTGTCGGGTCTTCTTATAATGTTACACCTTTTATTACCTAAACGGTTTTGAAAATCCACAAAGAGATGAGTACTTGCTCACCTCAAACTTACAAAGCCTCTGTTAGAAGCACTAGAGGTTCTGATAAGTTGACCTCTGAGAACAAGATACTTCAAAAGTTTTGGCACCTTCTGTGGTTTGAATTTTATTGAAAACAATCCCCTTCTGAGCCAGCTTCCTTGGCTCCCCCTAGAATAAAAACCATTTAAAATCCTAAGAAGATCCGATCAAAGAGCCTCTGTAAGCGGTCACAGAGGTTATGTGAAAAGACTT
>NW_020201804.1:41845-43663 GCF_001531365.2 Cynara cardunculus var. scolymus
GTGCATGGATGTATGTATGTGTGTGCATATGTGGAGTTGTGCATGTGCATGAGGTGGAAATAGGGGAAGAGTCGGTTTAACCGACTTACTACTTTTGRWAGGTATAAAAGGGGCTTCACCTCCTCATTTCCTTTTTCCTGCTATTTTGAGAAAGGGRGTGCTTTAAAGAAAAGAGAGTTATCCGGATTGAAAAAGGGTGATTTCAAGTGTTAGTGATTCAAGTTGATTACAAGCATTTTGGTTTCAAAAGCTTTTTSAGGTGAGTGGTTTCTAAACCTTTTTGTATAAAGATTCTACTGGCTTTATTTGCATGTTTCGTATTGATATCCTTTGGAAAGAAACCTTGATTATATTGTTTAAGTGTTTATCCGGACAAGGAATGACCGGATAAGTATTTAAACTGGACAAGCCTTGTGCGGCTTATTATCCGGATTAGTGTAAACCGGATAAGCCTTGAGCGGCTTATTRTYCGGATTGTTTTAAACCGGACAAGCCATGAGCGGTTTGTTGTCCGGAGTTGGTAAACCGGTTGAGTGTTGAGCGGTTTATAATTGGTAGTATTACTTAAAATTTTATACTGAGAAGTAGGAATACGACCACATGGGGAGCGATTTATTTTTAAAACCGGACAAGTCTTGAACGGAATGTTGACCGGATTTGATATCCGGACAATGTGGACTTTAATTCTAAGTGTTTAATTCGGATGATGCTTGACCAGATTGTTGACCGGATTGTTGACCGGTTGTTGACCGGATTGTTGACCGGATTGTGTTAAAAATGTTTTGATGGGAATTCTTTTATCATAAAAATGAAGTTTTGATATAAATGTTTTCATACTAATAACAATTCCAATGACTGCGGTCTATTTGGAGTTATTTTTATAAATGTTTTGATGAAGTAATAAGGGTGGCATATCAAGGAGATGTGTCCATTTGATATAACGGTGGCATATCAAGGAAAGGTGTCCATTTGATATAAGGGTAGCATATCAAGGAGACGTGTCCATTTGATATAAGGGTGGCATATCAAGGAGAGGTGTACATTTGTTATAAGGGTGGCATTGTCTGTGTTTGATATTATATAACTCTCTCTCTATTATATCCCATAAGACTACCGTGGTCTGGAATCGTTATTTCTTTGTGATTTAAAGATTTAGGATCAGGGTTATTATTGGAAATCATAGTCTGGATGTTATTGAGAACGAAATGTCAGGTTTGGCCTGAATCTTTGTTTAAACCTCGTTTGATAAGAAAAGGATTAAAATGGTATTAAATGGAACCCGATTGGTTCAAAGGTATGAAATTTGTATAGCTACGTGGTAGCTTGAAAGTGGAAAATGATTTGGTATTACCTTTTTGCGTATTCATATATTTGTTATATATATATATGAATAGTTGTTTTATAAAGGTTTTGGTGATCCTTCACCCTGCAATTGCATGATTAGGGTAACTCACTAGACTTTTCAGTCTAACCCTCGTTTTTGTGATTTTAAAATGTGTATTGCAGGAGGTATAGGAGGTAAAGGAAAGGAAAAGATTTAATGCTTTTTCTTATATGCATTTCGGATGAGGAATTGCTTCTGATGATTAGTTTTGTTGTTTAGTACAAGATTGTATTTTAAATTTTTGTACCTTGTATTTGGTCATGATAGTTTCTTGTACTATGGGACCCAGATGCATATGAATATGTATATTTTTGGTATGAAATATATGTGTTACATGCAATGTGTGGGTTGGGGCGTTACAGAATGGTATCAGAGCCAGAGTTTAAGGGATTTAGGTATTTTAACAGCATGATACCTAGACTTAAACTGTTTTA
>NW_020201804.1:43973-45964 GCF_001531365.2 Cynara cardunculus var. scolymus
AGGAAGAGGAAGAAGTCAGTCTCAGGGAAGGAGTCGGGCTGAAATACATTCTGAGCAGGAAGAATCACACTCTGGGAATGTTCAGGGAGGAACAGTACGACACCCAGAATATATAACCCGAGATGTGTTAGCAGAGGAAATGGGGAAATTACGAGAAACTCTGATATCTATTATGAGGATACCAGCTAGGGTGGAAACAGAAAGAGTAGAAGTTTATCCATCTACTCCAATCACTCATAATAAAGAAGAAGATATTAAGACATTCTTAGCATGTAAACCACCAACCTTCTCTGGAGAAAGAGATCCGGTGAAGGCAATCTGCTGGATCAAAGAGATGGAATTTGTATTCAACACCATTCGGTGCCCAGAAACAGATAAAGTACGATTTGTTGTTTCAGTATTGAAATCAAATGCTTTATTCTGGTGGGAAGTGGAATCATCTACCAGAACAGATGTTTTACAGACTATGTCATGGATAGAATTCATGGATCGATTCAAGAATCAGTTCTGTCCTAAAACGGCTGTGAGACAAATGGAGGAAGATTTCCTGAAGCTAGAACAATGAAATAGAACAGTAAGGGAGTATACTGAAAAATTTATTGAATACACTCGTTTTGATAAACATTATGTTTCGACTGAATCAAGAAAGATAGAAAGATTTATTTGGGGTCTGAAGCCCTCAATAAGGGAATTCGTTATTGCAATGAACTCCAATACCTTTCCACTGACAGTAGAGGCAATTGAAGTGACTGAAAGAAACAAGAATAGACAATCAGAAGGAAAGGTTGTTGAGAAACGAAAATGGGAAGGACCTTCATCCTTTCGAGGACCCAAGACTGTGAGATATGACAACCGATCAGAACAAAAGAGCAGTGCAAAAGTTCATCAGGGTAATGATAAGATGGATCCAAGGAAGTGTTACAAGTGTGGTGAAGCAGACCATCTGTCCAGAAATTGCCCAACCAAYAAAAGGTGTTTTAATTACAACTCTCCGGATCACATTCGACCGAATTGCCCCTTGCTAAGAAATCCACAGTTAACAATGGGGAGTAATGCATCGGGTAATCGGGGAGGAACTACTAGGAACCAAGGAGGACAAGGAGGGGCGCGGGGACGATCGTTCCAAATGACTAAGAATGAGGCGGAAGCATCACCAGATGTAGTAACAGGTACATTTCTCCTGAATTCAATACGTGCTAAAGTGTTATTTGACTCTGGTGCAAACTTTTCATTTGTATCACCATTGTTTGCCCAAATTGCATGTCTGAATTCTGTGCTGCTTGATGATAAATTAGTAGTTGATACTGCTAATAATTTGGAAACTGTTACTAGTGTGTTCAATGACTGTCTTATTGTCATTGAAAACTTTGAACTTCCGATCCGGTTATTTCCTATGCCAATGAAAGAATTTGACATAGTAGTGGGTATGGACTGGTAGGCAAAGTATCAGGCTAGCATTGATTGTAATAAGAAGATGATCAGAATTATTCTGCCAGACCAGAGAACAGTTATTATTTATGGTGACCGTCAGAATCATCGCATTAGTATTATGTCAGTAATGAAAGCCCGAAAGAGTATTCGAAAGAAGTGCCAAGGATGTTTGGCATATGTAATTGATTTATAGACAGAGAAAAGAAAGGAATAATTGATTCCGATAGTTAGTGAATATCCAGAAGTTTTTCCGAAAGACTTATCTGGATTACGACCAGATAGAGTTATTGAATTCAGAATTGATCTTATACCAGGAGCTGGACCCATAGCAAAAGCACCTTATCGTTTATCTCCATCCAAACTGAAGGAATTGGCAACACAGTTGAAAGATTTAACTGATAAAGGATTTATAAGGCCTAGCACTTCGCCTTGGGGTGCTCCGGTTTTGTTTGTCAAAAAGAAGGATGGATCTATGCGAATGTGAATAGATTATCGTGAACTGAATAAATTGACAAATATCCTTTACCAAGGATTGATGATTTGTTTGATCAACTGGTGGG
>NW_020201804.1:46928-49008 GCF_001531365.2 Cynara cardunculus var. scolymus
ATCAAGACTGTAGCAATGAGAATGAATTTGATTCCTGATATTCGTAAAGAAATTCAGAAGTGTCAACAAGAAGCTATGAAAGAAGAATTTGTAAAGACAGAAAAGTTGGGTAAGATGATCTCAACCTTGGAACAGAATGATGGACTTATGTGCTTTCAAGGGCGAATTTGGGTACCATATTTTGGAGATATCTGAAGTAGGATATTGAATGAAAGTCATAAATCCCGATACTCTATCCATCCAGGTACCAATAAGATGTATCGTGACTTAAAACCTTTTTATTGGTGGCCAGGATTGAAAAGAGATATAGCATGGTATGTGGAACAGTGTCTAACCTGTTTACAGGTCAAGATTGAACACCAGAGACCTTATGGAAGCCTCCAATCTTTGGAAATACCTGTATGGAAATGGGATCACATTACCATGGATTTCGTTATGAAATTACCACGAACACCAAAAGGATATGACGCGATTTGGGTAATTGTGGATCTTTTATCTAAATCTGCACATTTTCTACCGATAAGAGAGAAATACTCTTTGGAAAAGCTAGCACAGATTTACATTAAAGAAATTGTTAACAGACACGGTGTTCCCTTGTCTATTATCTCTGATAGAGACAGTCGGTTTACTTCAAAATTCTGGGTAGGGTTACAGAAAGCTCTGGGGTCTGAAATTCGACTAAGTACAACTTATCATCCACAGAGTGATGGACAAAGTGAAAGGACTATTCAAACTCTCGAAGATATGTTGAGAAGTTGTATTATCGATTTTGGAGGATCATGGGAAGATCACTTACCATTAATAGAGTTTGCATATAACAACATTTACCATTCCAGTATCCAAGCGGCACCATATGAAGTATTGTACAGACGTAAATGTCGAACGCCATTGTGCTGGAATGAAGTGGGTGAAAAACAGTTAACGGGTCCTGAAATTATTCAAGAAACTTCTGAAAAGATTGAACAAATCCGCGAAAGAATCAAAACAGCACAGGATCGCCAGAAAAGTTATGCAGATAATCGTCGAAAATCCATTGAATTTGATGTAGGCRATTTTGTAATGCTAAAAGTTTCGCCATGGAAGGGTGTTATCAGATTCGGAAAGAAAGGAAAGCTCAGTCCAAGGTATGTTGGGCCATTTAGAATATATAAGCGAATTGGGCTAGTAGCATATCAGTTAGAGCTACCAGAAGAACTGAATCGGATTCATAACACTTTTTATGTGTCGATTCTGCGGAAATGTTTGGCTGATCCGAATCTAGCTGTACCTTTGCTAGAAATTCAATTAGACAGTAAATTGAATTTTGTGAAAACACCAGAAGCCGTAATTGACAGAAAGATCAGGGTGTTGAGAAACAAGGAGTTAAGTCTGGTTAAAGTTCAATGGAAGTTTCACAAAGGACCGGAAGCGACATGGGAATTGCAGTCAAATATGAGATCAGAATACCCGTGGCTTTTTGGTTAAAGGAATTCCGGGACAGAATTCTCTTGAGGGGTGGATAATGTGATAACCAGATCCTGGTTATTACCAAAGGTAATAAATATGTGATTATTTGATTAAATGATTACGTGATAGCATGATGATTTGATACATGCTGATATGTGAATTTGTGCATTAATTGAATAAAGATATATTGTTATATCCTAGATCTGACAGTAGAACGATTTACACTAGAAGTTTGTAAGAGAAAGTAAACAAGAAGATTAAACTGAGAAACAGCAGCTGCTTTTCTTTTATTGAAATAGAAATTACAAACTCTCAAGAAACCCTAATCGACTCTCATATGATTTTGAATCTATCTATTATAAAGAGAATTCTATTGATGCTCTTGTATATATTTGTTTCTCTATTTGAAACACTCTATTTATAGGTAGTAACCCACGAAACCTGGATAAGTTTGACGCTATCCAGAACAGGAATAGCCTTATCCAGAATAAGGAATCTGAAGATAGTCATCTAAAAGATAAYARAGGAYRGCACAGCCAGAGAGTCTCTTGTCAAAAACAACAGAGGCTCTGTTAGCATCACCAGAGGCTCTGTTAGCATCACCAGAGGCTCTGTGAGCACTCATAGAAGCTCT
>NW_020201805.1:0-1495 GCF_001531365.2 Cynara cardunculus var. scolymus
CAGGTTTGTTCTTTCTTCTCTTTATAGTGCCTAAGAAATATATTTGTTTCATATGTTGTTTATGTTACATGGGTCAGTAATTGGGATATAAGAAAAGTGAATTGGGGTATTAACTTGTGCAGTTATCCAACTTTATTTAGGGTGAC
Source organism: Cynara cardunculus var. scolymus (assembly GCF_001531365.2). NCBI lineage: Eukaryota > Viridiplantae > Streptophyta > Magnoliopsida > Asterales > Asteraceae > Cynara > Cynara cardunculus. The sequence goes on from NW_020201805.1 coordinate 147, forward strand.
ATTGCTATCAATATTTGAACCATTTTGCAAAATCTTCAGTTATTGAATTTCACCATGCTGCGACAAAAATCCTGCCAACTATCTCAAATATTTGTGCCAATACACACACACACAGAGAAAGCATAAATGAAAACAGGTTGCTGTTGTATCTAAACAAACACACATATTTCACCTATACTTGTTTCTATTTGGAGTACAATACATACACACACATTTCACCTATGGTTGCTGCTGTATCTAAACATACACACACATGGAACAGTTATTGTGTGTATGTTGCTACTGGTCTATAAACATACACACACACATCAAATAAGTATAATTAGGCAGGGAATGGTTAATTACCTATGTCAAACAGCAAGCAGGGAATGGTTATAGATCAAATCATGAATAAGGTGCATAAGAACATGAAGAAGTACATGCATCCATATGAGTAATTACCTGGAAGATGGATCGAAGGTTGAAGGAAGATGAATGGAAGCGATGGATTGAGATGGATTATATTCGAGAACCTACAAAACGATTCAAGAACACAAAAAAAGCTGTAAACTTTGGTCCATTGTCATGTGGAAATGCTTGAAAGACAGATTAATATATGTGTGTGTGTATATAGAGGATCATCACATATTCACATAAGAGAACCAAAAAAGACATAATCTAATGGTTTTAGAGATGACTTGAATAGGGTGGGTTGTTATTTTCTATTTAAAGTACAATACACACACACATACACAACAGTCTGCATCATCATCTTCTCAATCCCACATGGATAACAACCACCACCCAAGATTCAAGAAAGCCATCAGCAGAAATGGATCATCAAATTGGAGCTTTACTAAATATMAGGCCATCACCATTAGTACACCAAAACTCAGATATTTTTTACCTTTTTATATTTTCAATATATGATTTAACTCGGATCTTTTTAACCAACTTATGTTTCTTATAGATAGTCCAAAACAAAATAGCACTTATGTTTAAGTTCAACTTCTGTTTCTTATTACCATAAGGCCATCACCATAGCACTTGATATGTACTATATAAGGCCATCACATAATGCAGTCCCAAACAGTCCAAAATAGAATAGCATCTTGAAAGAAAAAAACTTGACAAATACATATGCACACACACATTCTTATGGGGCTGTTTACTRCTGTTGATTCATTTGCAAARAGTCTAAGCATTTCGAAAATGAAGAACATAKAGTATYGTTTTGGTGAAATTCTTGAGTATTGATCTTGGGAACAACATTGAGTTGCTTTGATGCAGATTAATGCTATGGTAACAATAGTGCTATACAATTACAGAACATGAATAGATTGAGAGATAAGAGTAAGATTAGTGCTATA
>NW_020201805.1:2815-7512 GCF_001531365.2 Cynara cardunculus var. scolymus
CACATCTGCTCGAGGTGATACATCAAAACCATCATTGTTATGTTAAACGAGGTCTGTAAAGAAGAAAGTTATCCGCTATCTATCCCAAAATGTTTTGATTCGTATGTGACAAAAATGACAGAAGAAGAAAGAAGAAGAAAGCTTTTGATCTTGTGGTTTTACTTGCAGAGATAGAATTCTGAAGAAGGAGATATCGGCCCAAAGGGGTATTTTTAAAAGTCTGATAAGAAAAAGGTGGGTTTGACCCAATTAACATTTGGGGTTGTGGGTTGTGAGATATTGCATAAATGGCTTGTACATTGTGTATAAAAATTTGTAATTTAGAGTTTTTTAAATTTCTTGCATAAAATGGTTGTACTCTATGCTTTAAGAGTTGTAATTAAGACAATGACTTAAATGCTTATATATGTAGTATATATATATATATATATGTGTGTGTGTGTGTGTAAGTGTCTGTGTGTTATGTCTATATAAATATATTAAGGTTTAATTTTAAAAAGAAAGGGGGGGGGGAGGTCGGCTAGTTGAGCCGCCCACCACTTTTCCTCCATACTATATATATATAGAAGTTGAGTAGATGAAAGGTTTTACACCCTCTATACTTTTAGAAAGTTTTCTCTGAGAATTATACGGATTGCAAGAAGAGGATTCAAAAGTTGGGATATACGATTTCTAAAGGTAAGTGTATTAAAGCTTTGAGTATAGTTGTTTGCATACAATTCAGTGGTTATTAGAACTGGTTATAGTTCATATTGTGCGGATATTTCCTTAAACCGTCCATGTGATGACTGGATTGATATCCGGACAGTTTCATCCGGTTTATTTTAAACCGCTCAAGTGTTATCCGGAATCTTCCCTAAACCGGACAAGAGGTGACCGAATATTGTCTAAACCGGTCAAGGGTTGGGCGATGTATTGATCGGATTATTTTAAACCGGTCAAAGGTTGGGCAATGTATTGTCCGGACTCTTATCCGGATAGAAATTGGAATATTTCTAAGTTTTAAACCGGTTAAGCTTTGGGCGGTGTATTGTCCGGATTTGTTATTCAGACATATATGTTAGAAATAATTTTAAGTGTTGACCGGACTTCAAATCCGGTTAATGTGTTGAAATATTTTTGAAGTGTTTTTGAGATAAAATGGCGGTGTAACCGCGAGAGAGATGAAATGGCGGTGTAACAGCGAGAGAGAGATGTAATGGCGGTGTAACCGTGAGAGAGATAAAATGGCGGTGTAACCACGAGAGAGAGATGTAATGGCGGTGTAACCGCGAGAGAGAGAGAGAGAGAGAGAGAGAGAGATGTAATGGCAGTGTAACCGCGAGAGATACATAAATAAGTTTATTTATCATAACAGGTTTGATTCTGAACTGATTGTTTGGAATATATGTTGTTTATTGAGAATTATACACTCACTAGACCTTTTTGGTCTAACGCTCAGTTGTTGGACTAACCTGTTTTGTAGGTCATCATACCCCGCAAGATAAAGGCAAGGGAAAAGTTTAGAATGAATGACATTTAGTTACTCATAGATGTACATGAAGAAAGAATATTTTGTTAATTTGTATTATGTAAACGAAGTTACATTTTGTGTTATAAGTATGATATGTGGATTATCTGTACATGGATTATGTGGGTTGTTACACTTGGAATCAGAGCCTTAGTTTAAGGGATATGGGTATTTGCGAAATACTTAGACTTAAACTAGTGGTGTGGAAAATTATGATAATAGGTTTCACTGGGTCTATGAACATGGGGATATGTTATAGCTGAACCTATTATGAGAAAGATAGATTATATATGACTGATATAATCTGAGTTATGAATAGACATGAGGATAAATGTGTTATTACGTTGTGATTATGAGAATAATCATGTGTGTTTAAATATGACAGAAAATGTTATATACTGAGAAATGGCAGATAATCCCAATCAATCGGAAAGGGCCTCTACTGGTTATGGAAGAGATTGGGGAAGAAGAAACGTAACACAAGAAGAGGATCTGGAAAATGTGATGACAATAGAAACACGAAGTCGTAGCAGGGGTCGAGGAATAGGTAGAGGTACTAGACAAGAAACTCGTGGGGAACAGGAATTGTCGGCCCAAGAAAGTTCAATGTTTGGCCGTGGTCAAGGAAGAGCAAGGGGTGGACATAATGTTTTTGACCCCGAATATATTACCCAGGAAATGTTGGCAGCAGAATTGGGAAAATTTCAAGAAAGTCTGGTAACTTTGTTGGGGCGTACAACCCAAAATAATCCAGAAGTGGTAAGAAATCCGAATTATCAGGAGGAAGCTGGAGCTAGTACACCGGTAACTGGTACATCTGTACCTCTTATTTCATCCTCAGTACAAAAAGTAGGAGATATCAAAATGTTTCTTGCTTGTAAACCTCCCAAGTTTTCTGGTGAGCGTGATCATGTTAAAGCTATGTGTTGGCTTAAGGAGATAGAATTGAGTCTGCAAATCAGTAAAAGTGCAGAAGAGGATAAAGTTATGTTTGTTGTGTCACGTCTGAGATCAAGTGCTTTATACTGGTGGGAAGTYYTGTCCAGTTCRGATMYGAACATTYTGAAAACCATGATTTGGGAAGAATTTGTGGTTAAGTTTAAAATGCAGTATTGTCCTGAAGCTGCAGTAAGAAAGTTGGAAGATGATTTCCTTCGTCTTGAACAAGGAAACATGTCAGTCCGCCAGTATACAGAAGTTTTCATGGAACAATCTAGGTTTATTGAAGCCTATATTATATTTGAAAACAGTAAAGTGAGAAAGTATATCTGGGGATTGGAGTCGAATCTTCGAAAGTATGTGATATCCAGGAATCCGACAACATTTCAAGCGGAAGTTGATGCTGCTGAAATATTGGAACAAGACATTAATCGACAACCACAAGAAAAGGTTGGGGAGAAAAGAAAGGGAGAAGTTACAGTAGCTGATTTCCGTAGACCAATGTTTATGGAAAATTTGAATCGACCAGTTTCAAGGTTTGTTGATAAGGCGTGTACCCGATGTCATAAGATACATCAGGGAAATTGCAATACAGAATCTCGAGTATGCTTTAAATGTCAGGAACCAGGACATATAGCTCCAGACTGTCGGATGACGCAGATGTGTTTTACTTGTAATTCATCTCAACATGTAAATGCCGATTGTCCGCAAGCAAAGAGTCGAGGATTTGGTTTTGCTGGAGGCCGGGGATCTGATATTCTGGGGGTCGAGGATCTGGGTATGTGCCAACAAGTCATGGGCAAATGGATAATCGTGTTAGTCTAAGTGGACGGGGAGGGATAAGACAGGCAGAGTCTAATGCAAAAGGGAGAGCCTTTCAGATGACGAGAGGCGAGGCGGAAGAGCATCCTGAAGTGGTAACAGGTACATTCCTTGTTAATTCAGTATGGGCCAAAGTTTTATTTGATTCGGGTGCAAATCGTTCTTTTGTGTCACCATCATTTGTTAATTGTGCACATTTAGAATCTAAAGCGTTGAGTGAGGATCTAATTATGGAAACAGCAAATGATAGTGAAGTTTTGGTTAAGGAAAGAATTGATGAATATGTTATAAGTATAGAAGGATGTGAGGTGCCTATACGGTTATTTTCTTTGCCTTTAAGGGAATTTGATATAATCATAGGCATGGATTAGTTAGCTGAGAACCAAGCCAACATAGTCTGTAATGAAAAGATGATTCAAATAGACTTGCCTGAAAAAGGAAGAGTTGTGATTTATGGAGATCGGCGGGATCGTTACTCTAGCCTAATTTCAGTTTTAAAGGCTAGGAAGTATGTACTGAAGGGATGTGTTAGTTTTCTTGCATATGCTATAGATATGAAGAAAGAGAAAGAAATGATGAAAGATATTCCAGTTGTGAAGGAATTTCTTGAGGTATTTCTTGAAGATTTGATAAGTCTACCTCCAGACAGAATGATAAAATTTCAGATTGAATTAATTTCTGGAGCAACACCCGTTGCACGTGCACCATATAGATTGGCTCCTTCGGAGTTAAAGGAGTTAATGTCTCAATTGAAAGAATTGTTGGATAAAGGTTTTATCAAACCAAGTACTTCCCCGTGAGGTGCACCGATACTTTTTGTTAAAAAGAAGGATGGATCAATGAGGATGTGCATTGATTACCGGGAGTTGAATAAACTGACAATCAAGAATAAGTATCATCTTCCAAGAATTGATGATTTGTTTGAYCAATTGGTTGGGGCTACTTATTTTTCAAAGATTGATTTGTGGTCTGGTTATCATCAATTGAAAATTCGGAATGAAGATGTGTCGAAAACAACATTCCGTAYACGTTATGGTCATTATGAATTTCTGGTTATGCCATTTGGACTCACAAATGCGCCTGCAGCCTTTATGGATATGAWGAATAGGGTGTGTAGTCCCTATCTTGATAAATTTGTGATTGTTTTCATTGATGATATTTTGATATATTCTCGATCAGAAGAAGAACATGCACRTCATTTGAGATTACTTCTGGAATTGTTGAAGCAAGAGAAATTGTATGCCAAGATGTCAAAATGTGAATTTTGGCTGCGAGAAGTTCAGTTTCTGGGGCATGTAATCTCAAAAGAAGGGATTAAAGTAGATCCAATCAAAATTGAAGCTATTGAAAAATGGGAAGCTCCAAAGACTCCAACTGAAGTCAGAAGTTTTCTTGGATTGGCTGGGTATTATCGTAAGTTTATACA